>NW_027325964.1:1034656-1287216 GCF_048594095.1 Paramormyrops kingsleyae | reverse complement strand
GCAACATTTAAAATCAGAACTAAATGTGGTCACCTGGTCAACCGCCTGAAATAAGGCCGTCTGGTCGACTGTTTCCCCAGGGCCCCGAAGGGCACGTCCTAGGCTGGCTGACATGGGCCCGAATGGGTCAGTTGACCAGATGGCCAAGGTAGGAAAGGGTTGACCAGATGGCTAAGTCGCACTTGGTTAAATAGGGCATCTTAGAAAGGGTTGACCAGATGGCCAAGGTAGGAAAGGGTTGACCAGATGGCTAAGTCGCACTTGGTTAAATAGGGCATCTTAGAAAGGGTTGACCAGATGGCCAAGGTAGGAAAGGGTTGACCAGATGGCCGAACTTGCAAATGGTTGACCAGATGGCCGGAGTTCCATCTTGCGGCGCTTAAAGGGAATAAACCTCGGGGGGTGGGCGGTCGGGGGTGGCGGCAGTCGGGGGGGGGCTTAAAGCTCGGGCACCAAGGCTCCCATGGAGATCAGGATCCTGGGACCAGAGGGCACCCTGGGCCGACTGTCTTGGGCTCTAAGGGCCCTTTCCCCTGGGCCGACTGTCTTGGGCCCGAAGGGCCCTCTCCCATGAGCCCGCAGGGCTCATCGTCCCGGGCCCGAAGGGCCCTGCAGGCCGGACTGTCTTGGGCCCGAAGGGCCCTCTTCCATGAGCCCGCAGGGCTCATCCTCCCGGGCCCGAAGGGCCCTGCAGGCCGGACTGTCTTGGGCCCGAAGGGCCCTCTCCCCTGGGCAGACTGTCTTGGGCCCGAAGGGCCCTTTACATAACCCTAAGTAGCAGGTGGAAGCATAACCCTAAGTAGCAGGTGGAAGCATAACCGTAAGTAGCAGGTGGAAGCATAACCCTAAGTGCCATCTGCAAGCATAACCTTAAGTGCCAGCTGAAACCATAACCGTAAGTCAGAGGGGAGTCCGGGAACCAGCGGGCCCTCGGTGAAACCGTACCCAGGGAAGGTGCACTGAAAGCCGGCTAGGGTTACCGGGGCCTACTGGTAGATGGACCTAGGGTTCAAGGGGACCATCGGTGAAACTGTACCCAGGGAAGGTGCATTGAATCCTGGGTGCCTTTCAGATGGTTACCTGGTCTTAGGAGGTCCTTAAGGTCAGGGGCCTTTGTCATTAGTGTACCCAGAGATGGTGCACTTACTCCTGGGTACTTTTCATAAGGTTGCCTGGTCTTACGTTTAGATTTATTGGCCAACATGATCATCTTCCAAAAGGGACGAGACGAAACCAGGCCTCCAAGCCGGGCAGAAGGGAAGTCGCGCGGGCCTCGCCGCCCTGCCCTCCCTTGGGTGCGGGCACTGTGGGTGGTACCCTAAGTAGCAGGTGGAAGCATAACCCTAAGTAGCAGGTGGAAGCATAACCATAAGTGCCAGCTGAAACCATAACCCTAAGTCAGAGGGGAGTCCGGGAACCAGCGGGCCCTCGGTGAAACCGTACCCAGGGAAGGTGCACTGAAAGCCGGCTAGGGTTACTGGGGCCGACCGGTAGATTGACCTAGGGTTCAAGCGGGCCCTCGGTGAAACTGTACCCAGGGAAGGTGCATCTAACCCTGGGTAGCCTGGGCCAGCTGTCTTTCATAACCCTAAGTAGCAGGTGGAATCATAAGCATAAGTAGCAGGTGCAAGCATAACCCTAAGTGCCAGCTGCAACCATAACCGTAAGTAGCAGGTGCAACCATAACCCTAAGTAGCAGGTGCAACCGTAACCCTAAGTCGCAGGGAAGGTGCACTTAATGCTGGGTACCTTTCAGACGGTTCCCTGGTCGTAGGAGGTCAGATTTGGGCTATATGATTATGATGGCAGTTGTGCCTTAAGGTGTGGGGGAGAGCTGAGGCCTTTAAGGTCAAGGGGGCCTTTGTCATAAGTGTACCCAGAGATGGTGCACTTACTCCTGGGTAGCTTTCAGATGGTTACCTGGTCTTAGGAGGTAATTAAGGTCAGGGGCCTTTGTCCTAAGTGTACCCAGGGAAGGTGCACTGAAAGCTGGGCACCTTTCAGAAGATTGCCTGGTCTTACGTTTAGATTTTTTGGCCAACATGATCATCTTCCAAAAGGGACGAGACGAAACCAGGCCTCCAGCCGGGCAGAAGGGAAGCCGCACGGGCCTCGCCGCCCCGCCCTCCCTTGGGTGCGGGCACTGTGGGTGGTATCATAAGTAGCAGGTGTGACAGTAACCCTAAGTCACAGGGAAGGTGCACTTCATTCTGGGTTGCCTGGTCTTAGGAGGTCCTTAAGGTCAAGGGGCCTTTGTCATAAGTGTACCCAGAGATGGTGCACTTACTTCTGGGTACCTTTCAGAAGCTTGCCTGGTCTTATGTTTAGATTTTTTGGCCAACATGATGTTCCAAAAGGGACGAGATGAAACTAGGCCTCCAGCCAGGCAGAAGGGAAGCCGCACGGGCCTCGCCGCCCCGCCCTCCCTTGGGTGCGGTCATTGTGGGAGGTGCCCGTGCACGGTACTAGCAGGATATTATGTGAGAGTCATCGTCAACCAGGCTCCAGCATAAGCTGCCCACTCGTCTCTCCCCCAAGCCGTAAAGTGTAGCCGGGGAAGGTGCACTTAAAGCTGGGTGAGCCTGACCGTATGTGGGCCTTAAGTTTAGGGGCCCTTTGTCGAAAGTGTAGCCGGGGAAGGTGCACTTAAAGCTGGGTGAGCCTGACCATATGTGGGCCTTAAGTTTAGGGCCCCTTTGTCGAAAGTGTAGCCGGGGAAGGTGCACTTAAAGCTGGGTCAGCCTGACCGAATGTGGGCCTTAAGGTCAGGGGCCCTTTGTCCTAAGCTGGCCGGACTGTCTTGGGCCCGAAGGGCCCTGCAGGTGGACTGTCTTGGGCCCGAAGGGCCCACTCCCATGAGCCCGTAGGGCTCATCCTCCCGGGCCCGAAGGGCCCTGCAGGCCGGACTGTCTTGGGCCCGAAGGGCCCATTACATAACCCTAAGTAGAAGGTGCAAGCATAACCCTAAGTGCCAGCTGCAAGCGTAACCCTAAGTAGCAGGTGGAAGCATAACCATAAGTGCCATCTGCAAGCGTAACCCTAAGTGCCAGCTGAAACCATAACCCTAAGTCACAGGGGAGTCTGGGAACCAGCGGGCCCTCGGTGAAACTGTACCCAGGGAAGGTGCACTCAAAGCCGGGTCAGCCTGACCGTATGTGGGCCTTAAGTTTAGGGGCCCTTTGTCGAAAGTGTAGCCGGGGAAGGTGCACTTAAAGCTGGGTCAGCCTGACCGAATGTGGGCCTTAAGTTTAGGGGCCCTTTGTCGAAAGTGTAGCCGGGGAAGGTGCACTTAAAGCTGGGTCAGCCTGACCATATGTGGGCCTTAAGGTCAGGGGGCCCTTGTCCTAAGTTGGCCGGCTGCCTTGGGCCCGAAGGGCCTTGTCCGAAGAGCCCTGCGGGCTCATCGTCCCGGGCCCTTCGGGCCCAGCTTGCGGACTGTCTTGGGCGAGTGTCTTGGGCCCGAAGGGCCCTTTCCGATGAGCCCGTAGGGCTCATCCTCCTGGGCCCGAAGGGCCCTGTTGGCCGGACTGTCTTGGGCCCGAAGGGCCCTACCCACAGACCCCTCTCCGAAGAACCTGCAGGGCTGATCCTCCCGGGCCCGAAGGGCCCTGTTGGCCGAGTGGTTGGCAGTGGCTAGGTACCTTTTGTAGCCGGGGAAGGTGCACTTAAAGCTGGGTCAGCCTGACTGAATGTGGGCCTTAAGGTCAGGGGCCCTTTGTCCTAAGCTGGCCGGACTGTCTTGGGCCCGAAGGGCCCTGCAGGTGGACTGTCTTGGGCCCGAAGGGCCCACTCCCATGAGCCCGTAGGGCTCATCCTCCCGGGCCCGAAGGGCCCTGCAGGCCGGACTGTCTTGGGCCCGAAGGGCCCATTACATAACCCTAAGTAGAAGGTGCAAGCATAACCCTAAGTGCCAGCTGCAAGCGTAACCCTAAGTAGCAGGTGGAAGCATAACCATAAGTGCCATCTGCAAGCGTAACCCTAAGTGCCAGCTGAAACCATAACCCTAAGTCACAGGGGAGTCTGGGAACCAGCGGGCCCTCGGTGAAACTGTACCCAGGGAAGGTGCACTCAAAGCCAGGTCAGCCTGACCGTATGTGGGCCTTAAGTTTAGGGGCCCTTTGTCCAAAGTGTAGCCGGGGAAGGTGCACTTAAAGCTGGGTCAGCCTGACCGTATGTGGGCCTTAAGGTCAGGGGCCCTTTGTCGAAAGTGTAGCCGGGGAAGGTGCACTTAAAGCTGGGTCAGCCTGACCGTATGTGGGCCTTAAGGTCAGGGGCCCTTTGTCGAAAGTGTAGCCGGGGAAGGTGCACTTAAAGCTGGGTCAGCCTGACCGAATGTGGGCCTTAAGTTTAGGGGCCCTTTGTCGAAAGTGTAGCCGGGGAAGGTGCACTTAAAGCTGGGTGAGCCTGACCGTATGTGGGCCTTAAGGTCAGGGGGCCCTTGTCCTAAGTTGGCCGGCTGCCTTGGGCCCGAAGGGCCTTGTCCGAAGAGCCCTGCGGGCTCATCGTCCCGGGCCCTTCGGGCCCAGCTTGCGGACTGTCTTGGGCGAGTGTCTTGGGCCCGAAGGGCCCTTTCCGATGAGCCCGTAGGGCTCATCCTCCTGGGCCCGAAGGGCCCTGTCGGCCGGACTGTCTTGGGCCCGAAGGGCCCTACCCACAGACCCCTCTCCGAAGAACCTGCAGGGCTGATCCTCCCGGGCCCGAAGGGCCCTGTTGGCCGAGTGGTTGGCAGTGGCTAGGTACCTTTTGTAGCCGGGGAAGGTGCACTTAAAGCTGGGTCAGCCTGACTGAATGTGGGCCTTAAGGTCAGGGGCCCTTTGTCCTAAGCTGGCCGGACTGTCTTGGGCCCGAAGGGCCCTGCAGGTGGACTGTCTTGGGCCCGAAGGGCCCACTCCCATGAGCCCGTAGGGCTCATCCTCCTGGGCCCGAAGGGCCCTGTTGGCCGGACTGTCTTGGGCCCGAAGGGCCCTACCCGCAGACCCCTCTCCGAAGAACCTGCAGGGCTGATCCTCCCGGGCCCGAAGGGCCCTGTTGGCCGAGTGGTTGGCAGTGGCTAGGTACCTTTTGTAGCCGGAGAAGGTGCACTTAAAGCTGGGTCAGCCTGACTGTATGTGGGCCTTAAGGTCAGGGGCCCTTTGTCGAAAGTGTAGCCGGGGAAGGTGCACTCAAAGCTGGGTCAGCCTGACTGAATGTGGGCCTTAAGGTCAGGGGCCCTTTGTCCTAAGCTGGCCGGACTGTCTTGGGCCCGAAGGGCCCTGCAGGTGGACTGTCTTGGGCCCGAAGGGCCCACTCCCATGAGCCCGTAGGGCTCATCCTCCCGGGCCCGAAGGGCCCTGCAGGCCGGACTGTCTTGGGCCCGAAGGGCCCTACCCGCAGACCCCTCTCCGAAGAGCCTGCAGGGCTGATCCTCCCGGGCCCGAAGGGCCCTGTTGGCCGAGTGGTTGGCAGTGGCTAGGTACCTTTTGTAGCCGGAGAAGGTGCACTTAAAGCTGGGTCAGCCTGACTTAATGTGGGCCTTAAGGTCAGGGGCCCTTTGTCCTAAGCTGGCCGGACTGTCTTGGGCCCGAAGGGCCCTGCAGGCCGGACTGTCTTGGGCCCGAAGGGCCCTCTCCCATGAGCCCGCAGGGCTCATCCTCCCGGGCCCGAAGGGCCCTGCAGGCCGGACTTTCTTGGGCCCGAAGGGCCCTCTCTGCAGACCACTCTCCGAAGAGCCCGCAGGGCTCATCGTCCCGGGCCCGAAGGGCCCTGCAGGCCGGACTGTCTTGGGCCCGAAGGGCCCTCTCCCATGAGCCCGCAGGGCTCATCCTCCCGGGCCCGAAGGGCCCTGCAGGCCGGACTGTCTTGGGCCCGAAGGGCCCTCTCTGCAGACCCCTCTCCGAAGAGCCCGCAGGGCTCATCGTCCCGGGCCCAAATGGCCTTGTTGGCCAAGTGGTTGGCAGTGGCTAGTCCAAAGTGTAGCCGGGGAAGGTGCACTGAAAGCTGGGTCAGCCTGACTGAATGTGGGCCTTAAGGTCAGGGGCCCTTTGTCCTAAGCTGGCCGGACTGTCTTGGGCCCGAAGGGCCCTGCAGGCCGGACTGTCTTGGGCCCGAAGGGCCCTCTCCCATGAGCCCGCAGGGCTCATCGTCCCGGGCCCGAAGGGCCCTGCAGGCCGGACTGTCTTGGGCCCGAAGGGCCCTCTCTGCAGACCCCTCTCCGAAGAGCCCGCAGGGCTCATCGTCCCGGGCCCAAATGGCCTTGTTGGCCAAGTGGTTGGCAGTGGCTAGTCCAAAGTGTAGCCGGGGAAGGTGCACTGAAAGCTGGGTCAGCCTGACTGAATGTGGGCCTTAAGGTCAGGGGCCCTTTGTCCTAAGCTGGCCGGACTGTCTTGGGCCCGAAGGGCCCTGCAGGCCGGACTGTCTTGGGCCCGAAGGGCCCTCTCCCATGAGCCCGCAGGGCTCATCCTCCCGGGCCCGAAGGGCCCTGCAGGCCGGACTTTCTTGGGCCCGAAGGGCCCTCTCTGCAGACCACTCTCCGAAGAGCCCGCAGGGCTCATCGTCCCGGGCCCGAAGGGCCCTGCAGGCCGGACTGTCTTGGGCCCGAAGGGCCCTCTCCCATGAGCCCGCAGGGCTCATCGTCCCGGGCCCGAAGGGCCCTGCAGGCCGGACTGTCTTGGGCCCGAAGGGCCCTCTCTGCAGACCCCTCTCCGAAGAGCCCGCAGGGCTCATCGTCCCGGGCCCAAATGGCCTTGTTGGCCAAGTGGTTGGCAGTGGCTAGTCCAAAGTGTAGCCGGGGAAGGTGCACTGAAAGCTGGGTCAGCCTGAGTGTACATGGGGCCTTAAGGTCAGGGGGCCTTTGTCCTAAGTTGGCTGGCTGTCTTGGGCCCGAAGGGACTACCGAGCTGTCCTTTGATAGCCAACCCAGGGAAGGTGCACTGAGTCCTGGCCAGCATTGCCAGAGTCCACCGATGAGTCAAAACAGAACCAACAGTCGTAGGATGTAGATCTCCCCTAACCAGGTGCACCTAAAGGCGGGTAACTTGGTTAAGAAATTTCAAACCCGTAGCTCAAAGTTTTTGCAAATGAAAATCAGAAATTCACAAGTGCAAAAGCGTAACTTTAAAATCAGAAATGAAATAATGTTTTTTTGTGATGCTCACTGATGCCTCCTGGTGTATGTGCAAGGGATTTACCTAAAAAATAAAAATTAAATGTTCATAATTGCATTAAAAAACGGTCCAAAATTTAAACATGTGTCAAAAATGCATTTATGAACCATATGGGAAATTAACATTGAGGTTCACAAATGCAACCAATTTTTTACAAAAAACCACTGTTGGTTACATATATGCACACTTTATATGGGATTTTTGAATGCATTCGCGTAAAATAAATATTTAAACGGTGTAAGGTACCTAACCCTAACCCTAACCCTAACCCTAACCCTAACCCTAACCCTAACCCTAACCCTAACCCTAATCAGGGACCTGGAGCAAAATTGCATTTGTGAAGTTCAGATTTTAAATAAAAATCATGCAATTACGTAAAATCACGTTTAAAACATGTCCGGAATCTAACTTTTGAGTTAGGTGCCGCTATCCCACCGTTTGACCACTAGGTGTCACCCTAAGACCATATTACGGAAAAGCATTATGAAAATCTGAATTACATTGTAAACCACGAAAGCATTATTTACTATCTGAACAGTGAGATCAAAAATACACCGTTTATTTCATGAACTCATAAATCCATGAATGCAACATTTAAAATCAGAACTAAATGTGGTCACCTGGTCAACCGCCTGAAATAAGGCCGTCTGGTCGACTGTTTCCCCAGGGCCCCGAAGGGCACGTCCTAGGCTGGCTGACATGGGCCCGAATGGGTCAGTTGACCAGATGGCCAAGGTAGGAAAGGGTTGACCAGATGGCTAAGTCGCACTTGGTTAAATAGGGCATCTTAGAAAGGGTTGACCAGATGGCCAAGGTAGGAAAGGGTTGACCAGATGGCTAAGTCGCACTTGGTTAAATAGGGCATCTTAGAAAGGGTTGACCAGATGGCCAAGGTAGGAAAGGGTTGACCAGATGGCCGAACTTGCAAATGGTTGACCAGATGGCCGGAGTTCCATCTTGCGGCGCTTAAAGGGAATAAACCTCGGGGGGTGGGCGGTCGGGGGTGGCGGCAGTCGGGGGGGGGCTTAAAGCTCGGGCACCAAGGCTCCCATGGAGATCAGGATCCTGGGACCAGAGGGCACCCTGGGCCGACTGTCTTGGGCTCTAAGGGCCCTTTCCCCTGGGCCGACTGTCTTGGGCCCGAAGGGCCCTCTCCCATGAGCCCGCAGGGCTCATCGTCCCGGGCCCGAAGGGCCCTGCAGGCCGGACTGTCTTGGGCCCGAAGGGCCCTCTTCCATGAGCCCGCAGGGCTCATCCTCCCGGGCCCGAAGGGCCCTGCAGGCCGGACTGTCTTGGGCCCGAAGGGCCCTCTCCCCTGGGCAGACTGTCTTGGGCCCGAAGGGCCCTTTACATAACCCTAAGTAGCAGGTGGAAGCATAACCCTAAGTAGCAGGTGGAAGCATAACCGTAAGTAGCAGGTGGAAGCATAACCCTAAGTGCCATCTGCAAGCATAACCTTAAGTGCCAGCTGAAACCATAACCGTAAGTCAGAGGGGAGTCCGGGAACCAGCGGGCCCTCGGTGAAACCGTACCCAGGGAAGGTGCACTGAAAGCCGGCTAGGGTTACCGGGGCCTACTGGTAGATGGACCTAGGGTTCAAGGGGACCATCGGTGAAACTGTACCCAGGGAAGGTGCATTGAATCCTGGGTGCCTTTCAGATGGTTACCTGGTCTTAGGAGGTCCTTAAGGTCAGGGGCCTTTGTCATTAGTGTACCCAGAGATGGTGCACTTACTCCTGGGTACTTTTCATAAGGTTGCCTGGTCTTACGTTTAGATTTATTGGCCAACATGATCATCTTCCAAAAGGGACGAGACGAAACCAGGCCTCCAAGCCGGGCAGAAGGGAAGTCGCGCGGGCCTCGCCGCCCTGCCCTCCCTTGGGTGCGGGCACTGTGGGTGGTACCCTAAGTAGCAGGTGGAAGCATAACCCTAAGTAGCAGGTGGAAGCATAACCATAAGTGCCAGCTGAAACCATAACCCTAAGTCAGAGGGGAGTCCGGGAACCAGCGGGCCCTCGGTGAAACCGTACCCAGGGAAGGTGCACTGAAAGCCGGCTAGGGTTACTGGGGCCGACCGGTAGATTGACCTAGGGTTCAAGCGGGCCCTCGGTGAAACTGTACCCAGGGAAGGTGCATCTAACCCTGGGTAGCCTGGGCCAGCTGTCTTTCATAACCCTAAGTAGCAGGTGGAATCATAAGCATAAGTAGCAGGTGCAAGCATAACCCTAAGTGCCAGCTGCAACCATAACCGTAAGTAGCAGGTGCAACCATAACCCTAAGTAGCAGGTGCAACCGTAACCCTAAGTCGCAGGGAAGGTGCACTTAATGCTGGGTACCTTTCAGACGGTTCCCTGGTCGTAGGAGGTCAGATTTGGGCTATATGATTATGATGGCAGTTGTGCCTTAAGGTGTGGGGGAGAGCTGAGGCCTTTAAGGTCAAGGGGGCCTTTGTCATAAGTGTACCCAGAGATGGTGCACTTACTCCTGGGTAGCTTTCAGATGGTTACCTGGTCTTAGGAGGTAATTAAGGTCAGGGGCCTTTGTCCTAAGTGTACCCAGGGAAGGTGCACTGAAAGCTGGGCACCTTTCAGAAGATTGCCTGGTCTTACGTTTAGATTTTTTGGCCAACATGATCATCTTCCAAAAGGGACGAGACGAAACCAGGCCTCCAGCCGGGCAGAAGGGAAGCCGCACGGGCCTCGCCGCCCCGCCCTCCCTTGGGTGCGGGCACTGTGGGTGGTATCATAAGTAGCAGGTGTGACAGTAACCCTAAGTCACAGGGAAGGTGCACTTCATTCTGGGTTGCCTGGTCTTAGGAGGTCCTTAAGGTCAAGGGGCCTTTGTCATAAGTGTACCCAGAGATGGTGCACTTACTTCTGGGTACCTTTCAGAAGCTTGCCTGGTCTTATGTTTAGATTTTTTGGCCAACATGATGTTCCAAAAGGGACGAGATGAAACTAGGCCTCCAGCCAGGCAGAAGGGAAGCCGCACGGGCCTCGCCGCCCCGCCCTCCCTTGGGTGCGGTCATTGTGGGAGGTGCCCGTGCACGGTACTAGCAGGATATTATGTGAGAGTCATCGTCAACCAGGCTCCAGCATAAGCTGCCCACTCGTCTCTCCCCCAAGCCGTAAAGTGTAGCCGGGGAAGGTGCACTTAAAGCTGGGTGAGCCTGACCGTATGTGGGCCTTAAGTTTAGGGGCCCTTTGTCGAAAGTGTAGCCGGGGAAGGTGCACTTAAAGCTGGGTGAGCCTGACCATATGTGGGCCTTAAGTTTAGGGCCCCTTTGTCGAAAGTGTAGCCGGGGAAGGTGCACTTAAAGCTGGGTCAGCCTGACCGAATGTGGGCCTTAAGGTCAGGGGCCCTTTGTCCTAAGCTGGCCGGACTGTCTTGGGCCCGAAGGGCCCTGCAGGTGGACTGTCTTGGGCCCGAAGGGCCCACTCCCATGAGCCCGTAGGGCTCATCCTCCCGGGCCCGAAGGGCCCTGCAGGCCGGACTGTCTTGGGCCCGAAGGGCCCATTACATAACCCTAAGTAGAAGGTGCAAGCATAACCCTAAGTGCCAGCTGCAAGCGTAACCCTAAGTAGCAGGTGGAAGCATAACCATAAGTGCCATCTGCAAGCGTAACCCTAAGTGCCAGCTGAAACCATAACCCTAAGTCACAGGGGAGTCTGGGAACCAGCGGGCCCTCGGTGAAACTGTACCCAGGGAAGGTGCACTCAAAGCCGGGTCAGCCTGACCGTATGTGGGCCTTAAGTTTAGGGGCCCTTTGTCGAAAGTGTAGCCGGGGAAGGTGCACTTAAAGCTGGGTCAGCCTGACCGAATGTGGGCCTTAAGTTTAGGGGCCCTTTGTCGAAAGTGTAGCCGGGGAAGGTGCACTTAAAGCTGGGTCAGCCTGACCATATGTGGGCCTTAAGGTCAGGGGGCCCTTGTCCTAAGTTGGCCGGCTGCCTTGGGCCCGAAGGGCCTTGTCCGAAGAGCCCTGCGGGCTCATCGTCCCGGGCCCTTCGGGCCCAGCTTGCGGACTGTCTTGGGCGAGTGTCTTGGGCCCGAAGGGCCCTTTCCGATGAGCCCGTAGGGCTCATCCTCCTGGGCCCGAAGGGCCCTGTTGGCCGGACTGTCTTGGGCCCGAAGGGCCCTACCCACAGACCCCTCTCCGAAGAACCTGCAGGGCTGATCCTCCCGGGCCCGAAGGGCCCTGTTGGCCGAGTGGTTGGCAGTGGCTAGGTACCTTTTGTAGCCGGGGAAGGTGCACTTAAAGCTGGGTCAGCCTGACTGAATGTGGGCCTTAAGGTCAGGGGCCCTTTGTCCTAAGCTGGCCGGACTGTCTTGGGCCCGAAGGGCCCTGCAGGTGGACTGTCTTGGGCCCGAAGGGCCCACTCCCATGAGCCCGTAGGGCTCATCCTCCCGGGCCCGAAGGGCCCTGCAGGCCGGACTGTCTTGGGCCCGAAGGGCCCATTACATAACCCTAAGTAGAAGGTGCAAGCATAACCCTAAGTGCCAGCTGCAAGCGTAACCCTAAGTAGCAGGTGGAAGCATAACCATAAGTGCCATCTGCAAGCGTAACCCTAAGTGCCAGCTGAAACCATAACCCTAAGTCACAGGGGAGTCTGGGAACCAGCGGGCCCTCGGTGAAACTGTACCCAGGGAAGGTGCACTCAAAGCCAGGTCAGCCTGACCGTATGTGGGCCTTAAGTTTAGGGGCCCTTTGTCCAAAGTGTAGCCGGGGAAGGTGCACTTAAAGCTGGGTCAGCCTGACCGTATGTGGGCCTTAAGGTCAGGGGCCCTTTGTCGAAAGTGTAGCCGGGGAAGGTGCACTTAAAGCTGGGTCAGCCTGACCGTATGTGGGCCTTAAGGTCAGGGGCCCTTTGTCGAAAGTGTAGCCGGGGAAGGTGCACTTAAAGCTGGGTCAGCCTGACCGAATGTGGGCCTTAAGTTTAGGGGCCCTTTGTCGAAAGTGTAGCCGGGGAAGGTGCACTTAAAGCTGGGTGAGCCTGACCGTATGTGGGCCTTAAGGTCAGGGGGCCCTTGTCCTAAGTTGGCCGGCTGCCTTGGGCCCGAAGGGCCTTGTCCGAAGAGCCCTGCGGGCTCATCGTCCCGGGCCCTTCGGGCCCAGCTTGCGGACTGTCTTGGGCGAGTGTCTTGGGCCCGAAGGGCCCTTTCCGATGAGCCCGTAGGGCTCATCCTCCTGGGCCCGAAGGGCCCTGTCGGCCGGACTGTCTTGGGCCCGAAGGGCCCTACCCACAGACCCCTCTCCGAAGAACCTGCAGGGCTGATCCTCCCGGGCCCGAAGGGCCCTGTTGGCCGAGTGGTTGGCAGTGGCTAGGTACCTTTTGTAGCCGGGGAAGGTGCACTTAAAGCTGGGTCAGCCTGACTGAATGTGGGCCTTAAGGTCAGGGGCCCTTTGTCCTAAGCTGGCCGGACTGTCTTGGGCCCGAAGGGCCCTGCAGGTGGACTGTCTTGGGCCCGAAGGGCCCACTCCCATGAGCCCGTAGGGCTCATCCTCCTGGGCCCGAAGGGCCCTGTTGGCCGGACTGTCTTGGGCCCGAAGGGCCCTACCCGCAGACCCCTCTCCGAAGAACCTGCAGGGCTGATCCTCCCGGGCCCGAAGGGCCCTGTTGGCCGAGTGGTTGGCAGTGGCTAGGTACCTTTTGTAGCCGGAGAAGGTGCACTTAAAGCTGGGTCAGCCTGACTGTATGTGGGCCTTAAGGTCAGGGGCCCTTTGTCGAAAGTGTAGCCGGGGAAGGTGCACTCAAAGCTGGGTCAGCCTGACTGAATGTGGGCCTTAAGGTCAGGGGCCCTTTGTCCTAAGCTGGCCGGACTGTCTTGGGCCCGAAGGGCCCTGCAGGTGGACTGTCTTGGGCCCGAAGGGCCCACTCCCATGAGCCCGTAGGGCTCATCCTCCCGGGCCCGAAGGGCCCTGCAGGCCGGACTGTCTTGGGCCCGAAGGGCCCTACCCGCAGACCCCTCTCCGAAGAGCCTGCAGGGCTGATCCTCCCGGGCCCGAAGGGCCCTGTTGGCCGAGTGGTTGGCAGTGGCTAGGTACCTTTTGTAGCCGGAGAAGGTGCACTTAAAGCTGGGTCAGCCTGACTTAATGTGGGCCTTAAGGTCAGGGGCCCTTTGTCCTAAGCTGGCCGGACTGTCTTGGGCCCGAAGGGCCCTGCAGGCCGGACTGTCTTGGGCCCGAAGGGCCCTCTCCCATGAGCCCGCAGGGCTCATCCTCCCGGGCCCGAAGGGCCCTGCAGGCCGGACTTTCTTGGGCCCGAAGGGCCCTCTCTGCAGACCACTCTCCGAAGAGCCCGCAGGGCTCATCGTCCCGGGCCCGAAGGGCCCTGCAGGCCGGACTGTCTTGGGCCCGAAGGGCCCTCTCCCATGAGCCCGCAGGGCTCATCCTCCCGGGCCCGAAGGGCCCTGCAGGCCGGACTGTCTTGGGCCCGAAGGGCCCTCTCTGCAGACCCCTCTCCGAAGAGCCCGCAGGGCTCATCGTCCCGGGCCCAAATGGCCTTGTTGGCCAAGTGGTTGGCAGTGGCTAGTCCAAAGTGTAGCCGGGGAAGGTGCACTGAAAGCTGGGTCAGCCTGACTGAATGTGGGCCTTAAGGTCAGGGGCCCTTTGTCCTAAGCTGGCCGGACTGTCTTGGGCCCGAAGGGCCCTGCAGGCCGGACTGTCTTGGGCCCGAAGGGCCCTCTCCCATGAGCCCGCAGGGCTCATCGTCCCGGGCCCGAAGGGCCCTGCAGGCCGGACTGTCTTGGGCCCGAAGGGCCCTCTCTGCAGACCCCTCTCCGAAGAGCCCGCAGGGCTCATCGTCCCGGGCCCAAATGGCCTTGTTGGCCAAGTGGTTGGCAGTGGCTAGTCCAAAGTGTAGCCGGGGAAGGTGCACTGAAAGCTGGGTCAGCCTGACTGAATGTGGGCCTTAAGGTCAGGGGCCCTTTGTCCTAAGCTGGCCGGACTGTCTTGGGCCCGAAGGGCCCTGCAGGCCGGACTGTCTTGGGCCCGAAGGGCCCTCTCCCATGAGCCCGCAGGGCTCATCCTCCCGGGCCCGAAGGGCCCTGCAGGCCGGACTTTCTTGGGCCCGAAGGGCCCTCTCTGCAGACCACTCTCCGAAGAGCCCGCAGGGCTCATCGTCCCGGGCCCGAAGGGCCCTGCAGGCCGGACTGTCTTGGGCCCGAAGGGCCCTCTCCCATGAGCCCGCAGGGCTCATCGTCCCGGGCCCGAAGGGCCCTGCAGGCCGGACTGTCTTGGGCCCGAAGGGCCCTCTCTGCAGACCCCTCTCCGAAGAGCCCGCAGGGCTCATCGTCCCGGGCCCAAATGGCCTTGTTGGCCAAGTGGTTGGCAGTGGCTAGTCCAAAGTGTAGCCGGGGAAGGTGCACTGAAAGCTGGGTCAGCCTGAGTGTACATGGGGCCTTAAGGTCAGGGGGCCTTTGTCCTAAGTTGGCTGGCTGTCTTGGGCCCGAAGGGACTACCGAGCTGTCCTTTGATAGCCAACCCAGGGAAGGTGCACTGAGTCCTGGCCAGCATTGCCAGAGTCCACCGATGAGTCAAAACAGAACCAACAGTCGTAGGATGTAGATCTCCCCTAACCAGGTGCACCTAAAGGCGGGTAACTTGGTTAAGAAATTTCAAACCCGTAGCTCAAAGTTTTTGCAAATGAAAATCAGAAATTCACAAGTGCAAAAGCGTAACTTTAAAATCAGAAATGAAATAATGTTTTTTTGTGATGCTCACTGATGCCTCCTGGTGTATGTGCAAGGGATTTACCTAAAAAATAAAAATTAAATGTTCATAATTGCATTAAAAAACGGTCCAAAATTTAAACATGTGTCAAAAATGCATTTATGAACCATATGGGAAATTAACATTGAGGTTCACAAATGCAACCAATTTTTTACAAAAAACCACTGTTGGTTACATATATGCACACTTTATATGGGATTTTTGAATGCATTCGCGTAAAATAAATATTTAAACGGTGTAAGGTACCTAACCCTAACCCTAACCCTAACCCTAACCCTAACCCTAACCCTAACCCTAACCCTAATCAGGGACCTGGAGCAAAATTGCATTTGTGAAGTTCAGATTTTAAATAAAAATCATGCAATTACGTAAAATCACGTTTAAAACATGTCCGGAATCTAACTTTTGAGTTAGGTGCCGCTATCCCACCGTTTGACCACTAGGTGTCACCCTAAGACCATATTACGGAAAAGCATTATGAAAATCTGAATTACATTGTAAACCACGAAAGCATTATTTACTATCTGAACAGTGAGATCAAAAATACACCGTTTATTTCATGAACTCATAAATCCATGAATGCAACATTTAAAATCAGAACTAAATGTGGTCACCTGGTCAACCGCCTGAAATAAGGCCGTCTGGTCGACTGTTTCCCCAGGGCCCCGAAGGGCACGTCCTAGGCTGGCTGACATGGGCCCGAATGGGTCAGTTGACCAGATGGCCAAGGTAGGAAAGGGTTGACCAGATGGCTAAGTCGCACTTGGTTAAATAGGGCATCTTAGAAAGGGTTGACCAGATGGCCAAGGTAGGAAAGGGTTGACCAGATGGCTAAGTCGCACTTGGTTAAATAGGGCATCTTAGAAAGGGTTGACCAGATGGCCAAGGTAGGAAAGGGTTGACCAGATGGCTAAGTCGCACTTGGTTAAATAGGGCATCTTAGAAAGGGTTGACCAGATGGCCAAGGTAGGAAAGGGTTGACCAGATGGCCGAACTTGCAAATGGTTGACCAGATGGCCGGAGTTCCATCTTGCGGCGCTTAAAGGGAATAAACCTCGGGGGGTGGGCGGTCGGGGGTGGCGGCAGTCGGGGGGGGGCTTAAAGCTCGGGCACCAAGGCTCCCATGGAGATCAGGATCCTGGGACCAGAGGGCACCCTGGGCCGACTGTCTTGGGCTCTAAGGGCCCTTTCCCCTGGGCCGACTGTCTTGGGCCCGAAGGGCCCTCTCCCATGAGCCCGCAGGGCTCATCGTCCCGGGCCCGAAGGGCCCTGCAGGCCGGACTGTCTTGGGCCCGAAGGGCCCTCTTCCATGAGCCCGCAGGGCTCATCCTCCCGGGCCCGAAGGGCCCTGCAGGCCGGACTGTCTTGGGCCCGAAGGGCCCTCTCCCCTGGGCAGACTGTCTTGGGCCCGAAGGGCCCTTTACATAACCCTAAGTAGCAGGTGGAAGCATAACCCTAAGTAGCAGGTGGAAGCATAACCGTAAGTAGCAGGTGGAAGCATAACCCTAAGTGCCATCTGCAAGCATAACCTTAAGTGCCAGCTGAAACCATAACCGTAAGTCAGAGGGGAGTCCGGGAACCAGCGGGCCCTCGGTGAAACCGTACCCAGGGAAGGTGCACTGAAAGCCGGCTAGGGTTACCGGGGCCTACTGGTAGATGGACCTAGGGTTCAAGGGGACCATCGGTGAAACTGTACCCAGGGAAGGTGCATTGAATCCTGGGTGCCTTTCAGATGGTTACCTGGTCTTAGGAGGTCCTTAAGGTCAGGGGCCTTTGTCATTAGTGTACCCAGAGATGGTGCACTTACTCCTGGGTACTTTTCATAAGGTTGCCTGGTCTTACGTTTAGATTTATTGGCCAACATGATCATCTTCCAAAAGGGACGAGACGAAACCAGGCCTCCAAGCCGGGCAGAAGGGAAGTCGCGCGGGCCTCGCCGCCCTGCCCTCCCTTGGGTGCGGGCACTGTGGGTGGTACCCTAAGTAGCAGGTGGAAGCATAACCCTAAGTAGCAGGTGGAAGCATAACCATAAGTGCCAGCTGAAACCATAACCCTAAGTCAGAGGGGAGTCCGGGAACCAGCGGGCCCTCGGTGAAACCGTACCCAGGGAAGGTGCACTGAAAGCCGGCTAGGGTTACTGGGGCCGACCGGTAGATTGACCTAGGGTTCAAGCGGGCCCTCGGTGAAACTGTACCCAGGGAAGGTGCATCTAACCCTGGGTAGCCTGGGCCAGCTGTCTTTCATAACCCTAAGTAGCAGGTGGAATCATAAGCATAAGTAGCAGGTGCAAGCATAACCCTAAGTGCCAGCTGCAACCATAACCGTAAGTAGCAGGTGCAACCATAACCCTAAGTAGCAGGTGCAACCGTAACCCTAAGTCGCAGGGAAGGTGCACTTAATGCTGGGTACCTTTCAGACGGTTCCCTGGTCGTAGGAGGTCAGATTTGGGCTATATGATTATGATGGCAGTTGTGCCTTAAGGTGTGGGGGAGAGCTGAGGCCTTTAAGGTCAAGGGGGCCTTTGTCATAAGTGTACCCAGAGATGGTGCACTTACTCCTGGGTAGCTTTCAGATGGTTACCTGGTCTTAGGAGGTAATTAAGGTCAGGGGCCTTTGTCCTAAGTGTACCCAGGGAAGGTGCACTGAAAGCTGGGCACCTTTCAGAAGATTGCCTGGTCTTACGTTTAGATTTTTTGGCCAACATGATCATCTTCCAAAAGGGACGAGACGAAACCAGGCCTCCAGCCGGGCAGAAGGGAAGCCGCACGGGCCTCGCCGCCCCGCCCTCCCTTGGGTGCGGGCACTGTGGGTGGTATCATAAGTAGCAGGTGTGACAGTAACCCTAAGTCACAGGGAAGGTGCACTTCATTCTGGGTTGCCTGGTCTTAGGAGGTCCTTAAGGTCAAGGGGCCTTTGTCATAAGTGTACCCAGAGATGGTGCACTTACTTCTGGGTACCTTTCAGAAGCTTGCCTGGTCTTATGTTTAGATTTTTTGGCCAACATGATGTTCCAAAAGGGACGAGATGAAACTAGGCCTCCAGCCAGGCAGAAGGGAAGCCGCACGGGCCTCGCCGCCCCGCCCTCCCTTGGGTGCGGTCATTGTGGGAGGTGCCCGTGCACGGTACTAGCAGGATATTATGTGAGAGTCATCGTCAACCAGGCTCCAGCATAAGCTGCCCACTCGTCTCTCCCCCAAGCCGTAAAGTGTAGCCGGGGAAGGTGCACTTAAAGCTGGGTGAGCCTGACCGTATGTGGGCCTTAAGTTTAGGGGCCCTTTGTCGAAAGTGTAGCCGGGGAAGGTGCACTTAAAGCTGGGTGAGCCTGACCATATGTGGGCCTTAAGTTTAGGGCCCCTTTGTCGAAAGTGTAGCCGGGGAAGGTGCACTTAAAGCTGGGTCAGCCTGACCGAATGTGGGCCTTAAGGTCAGGGGCCCTTTGTCCTAAGCTGGCCGGACTGTCTTGGGCCCGAAGGGCCCTGCAGGTGGACTGTCTTGGGCCCGAAGGGCCCACTCCCATGAGCCCGTAGGGCTCATCCTCCCGGGCCCGAAGGGCCCTGCAGGCCGGACTGTCTTGGGCCCGAAGGGCCCATTACATAACCCTAAGTAGAAGGTGCAAGCATAACCCTAAGTGCCAGCTGCAAGCGTAACCCTAAGTAGCAGGTGGAAGCATAACCATAAGTGCCATCTGCAAGCGTAACCCTAAGTGCCAGCTGAAACCATAACCCTAAGTCACAGGGGAGTCTGGGAACCAGCGGGCCCTCGGTGAAACTGTACCCAGGGAAGGTGCACTCAAAGCCGGGTCAGCCTGACCGTATGTGGGCCTTAAGTTTAGGGGCCCTTTGTCGAAAGTGTAGCCGGGGAAGGTGCACTTAAAGCTGGGTCAGCCTGACCGAATGTGGGCCTTAAGTTTAGGGGCCCTTTGTCGAAAGTGTAGCCGGGGAAGGTGCACTTAAAGCTGGGTCAGCCTGACCATATGTGGGCCTTAAGGTCAGGGGGCCCTTGTCCTAAGTTGGCCGGCTGCCTTGGGCCCGAAGGGCCTTGTCCGAAGAGCCCTGCGGGCTCATCGTCCCGGGCCCTTCGGGCCCAGCTTGCGGACTGTCTTGGGCGAGTGTCTTGGGCCCGAAGGGCCCTTTCCGATGAGCCCGTAGGGCTCATCCTCCTGGGCCCGAAGGGCCCTGTTGGCCGGACTGTCTTGGGCCCGAAGGGCCCTACCCACAGACCCCTCTCCGAAGAACCTGCAGGGCTGATCCTCCCGGGCCCGAAGGGCCCTGTTGGCCGAGTGGTTGGCAGTGGCTAGGTACCTTTTGTAGCCGGGGAAGGTGCACTTAAAGCTGGGTCAGCCTGACTGAATGTGGGCCTTAAGGTCAGGGGCCCTTTGTCCTAAGCTGGCCGGACTGTCTTGGGCCCGAAGGGCCCTGCAGGTGGACTGTCTTGGGCCCGAAGGGCCCACTCCCATGAGCCCGTAGGGCTCATCCTCCCGGGCCCGAAGGGCCCTGCAGGCCGGACTGTCTTGGGCCCGAAGGGCCCATTACATAACCCTAAGTAGAAGGTGCAAGCATAACCCTAAGTGCCAGCTGCAAGCGTAACCCTAAGTAGCAGGTGGAAGCATAACCATAAGTGCCATCTGCAAGCGTAACCCTAAGTGCCAGCTGAAACCATAACCCTAAGTCACAGGGGAGTCTGGGAACCAGCGGGCCCTCGGTGAAACTGTACCCAGGGAAGGTGCACTCAAAGCCAGGTCAGCCTGACCGTATGTGGGCCTTAAGTTTAGGGGCCCTTTGTCCAAAGTGTAGCCGGGGAAGGTGCACTTAAAGCTGGGTCAGCCTGACCGTATGTGGGCCTTAAGGTCAGGGGCCCTTTGTCGAAAGTGTAGCCGGGGAAGGTGCACTTAAAGCTGGGTCAGCCTGACCGTATGTGGGCCTTAAGGTCAGGGGCCCTTTGTCGAAAGTGTAGCCGGGGAAGGTGCACTTAAAGCTGGGTCAGCCTGACCGAATGTGGGCCTTAAGTTTAGGGGCCCTTTGTCGAAAGTGTAGCCGGGGAAGGTGCACTTAAAGCTGGGTGAGCCTGACCGTATGTGGGCCTTAAGGTCAGGGGGCCCTTGTCCTAAGTTGGCCGGCTGCCTTGGGCCCGAAGGGCCTTGTCCGAAGAGCCCTGCGGGCTCATCGTCCCGGGCCCTTCGGGCCCAGCTTGCGGACTGTCTTGGGCGAGTGTCTTGGGCCCGAAGGGCCCTTTCCGATGAGCCCGTAGGGCTCATCCTCCTGGGCCCGAAGGGCCCTGTCGGCCGGACTGTCTTGGGCCCGAAGGGCCCTACCCACAGACCCCTCTCCGAAGAACCTGCAGGGCTGATCCTCCCGGGCCCGAAGGGCCCTGTTGGCCGAGTGGTTGGCAGTGGCTAGGTACCTTTTGTAGCCGGGGAAGGTGCACTTAAAGCTGGGTCAGCCTGACTGAATGTGGGCCTTAAGGTCAGGGGCCCTTTGTCCTAAGCTGGCCGGACTGTCTTGGGCCCGAAGGGCCCTGCAGGTGGACTGTCTTGGGCCCGAAGGGCCCACTCCCATGAGCCCGTAGGGCTCATCCTCCTGGGCCCGAAGGGCCCTGTTGGCCGGACTGTCTTGGGCCCGAAGGGCCCTACCCGCAGACCCCTCTCCGAAGAACCTGCAGGGCTGATCCTCCCGGGCCCGAAGGGCCCTGTTGGCCGAGTGGTTGGCAGTGGCTAGGTACCTTTTGTAGCCGGAGAAGGTGCACTTAAAGCTGGGTCAGCCTGACTGTATGTGGGCCTTAAGGTCAGGGGCCCTTTGTCGAAAGTGTAGCCGGGGAAGGTGCACTCAAAGCTGGGTCAGCCTGACTGAATGTGGGCCTTAAGGTCAGGGGCCCTTTGTCCTAAGCTGGCCGGACTGTCTTGGGCCCGAAGGGCCCTGCAGGTGGACTGTCTTGGGCCCGAAGGGCCCACTCCCATGAGCCCGTAGGGCTCATCCTCCCGGGCCCGAAGGGCCCTGCAGGCCGGACTGTCTTGGGCCCGAAGGGCCCTACCCGCAGACCCCTCTCCGAAGAGCCTGCAGGGCTGATCCTCCCGGGCCCGAAGGGCCCTGTTGGCCGAGTGGTTGGCAGTGGCTAGGTACCTTTTGTAGCCGGAGAAGGTGCACTTAAAGCTGGGTCAGCCTGACTTAATGTGGGCCTTAAGGTCAGGGGCCCTTTGTCCTAAGCTGGCCGGACTGTCTTGGGCCCGAAGGGCCCTGCAGGCCGGACTGTCTTGGGCCCGAAGGGCCCTCTCCCATGAGCCCGCAGGGCTCATCCTCCCGGGCCCGAAGGGCCCTGCAGGCCGGACTTTCTTGGGCCCGAAGGGCCCTCTCTGCAGACCACTCTCCGAAGAGCCCGCAGGGCTCATCGTCCCGGGCCCGAAGGGCCCTGCAGGCCGGACTGTCTTGGGCCCGAAGGGCCCTCTCCCATGAGCCCGCAGGGCTCATCCTCCCGGGCCCGAAGGGCCCTGCAGGCCGGACTGTCTTGGGCCCGAAGGGCCCTCTCTGCAGACCCCTCTCCGAAGAGCCCGCAGGGCTCATCGTCCCGGGCCCAAATGGCCTTGTTGGCCAAGTGGTTGGCAGTGGCTAGTCCAAAGTGTAGCCGGGGAAGGTGCACTGAAAGCTGGGTCAGCCTGACTGAATGTGGGCCTTAAGGTCAGGGGCCCTTTGTCCTAAGCTGGCCGGACTGTCTTGGGCCCGAAGGGCCCTGCAGGCCGGACTGTCTTGGGCCCGAAGGGCCCTCTCCCATGAGCCCGCAGGGCTCATCGTCCCGGGCCCGAAGGGCCCTGCAGGCCGGACTGTCTTGGGCCCGAAGGGCCCTCTCTGCAGACCCCTCTCCGAAGAGCCCGCAGGGCTCATCGTCCCGGGCCCAAATGGCCTTGTTGGCCAAGTGGTTGGCAGTGGCTAGTCCAAAGTGTAGCCGGGGAAGGTGCACTGAAAGCTGGGTCAGCCTGACTGAATGTGGGCCTTAAGGTCAGGGGCCCTTTGTCCTAAGCTGGCCGGACTGTCTTGGGCCCGAAGGGCCCTGCAGGCCGGACTGTCTTGGGCCCGAAGGGCCCTCTCCCATGAGCCCGCAGGGCTCATCCTCCCGGGCCCGAAGGGCCCTGCAGGCCGGACTTTCTTGGGCCCGAAGGGCCCTCTCTGCAGACCACTCTCCGAAGAGCCCGCAGGGCTCATCGTCCCGGGCCCGAAGGGCCCTGCAGGCCGGACTGTCTTGGGCCCGAAGGGCCCTCTCCCATGAGCCCGCAGGGCTCATCGTCCCGGGCCCGAAGGGCCCTGCAGGCCGGACTGTCTTGGGCCCGAAGGGCCCTCTCTGCAGACCCCTCTCCGAAGAGCCCGCAGGGCTCATCGTCCCGGGCCCAAATGGCCTTGTTGGCCAAGTGGTTGGCAGTGGCTAGTCCAAAGTGTAGCCGGGGAAGGTGCACTGAAAGCTGGGTCAGCCTGAGTGTACATGGGGCCTTAAGGTCAGGGGGCCTTTGTCCTAAGTTGGCTGGCTGTCTTGGGCCCGAAGGGACTACCGAGCTGTCCTTTGATAGCCAACCCAGGGAAGGTGCACTGAGTCCTGGCCAGCATTGCCAGAGTCCACCGATGAGTCAAAACAGAACCAACAGTCGTAGGATGTAGATCTCCCCTAACCAGGTGCACCTAAAGGCGGGTAACTTGGTTAAGAAATTTCAAACCCGTAGCTCAAAGTTTTTGCAAATGAAAATCAGAAATTCACAAGTGCAAAAGCGTAACTTTAAAATCAGAAATGAAATAATGTTTTTTTGTGATGCTCACTGATGCCTCCTGGTGTATGTGCAAGGGATTTACCTAAAAAATAAAAATTAAATGTTCATAATTGCATTAAAAAACGGTCCAAAATTTAAACATGTGTCAAAAATGCATTTATGAACCATATGGGAAATTAACATTGAGGTTCACAAATGCAACCAATTTTTTACAAAAAACCACTGTTGGTTACATATATGCACACTTTATATGGGATTTTTGAATGCATTCGCGTAAAATAAATATTTAAACGGTGTAAGGTACCTAACCCTAACCCTAACCCTAACCCTAACCCTAACCCTAACCCTAACCCTAACCCCTAACCCTAACCCTAACCCTAACCCTAACCCTAACCCTCAAACCCCTACAGGGGAAGGAGGTGGTACACAGCTTTAGCCAATTAGCTTTATTGGGATTGTGTTTGGCGTTAGATGGATGTGGATTGAGTCCGGAGGTAGGCCTCACCCTGGAAGTTGCCCGCCGGGAGGTAGGCCCGTGAGCGGTTGTTGGTGCCGCGGGTGATGTCGCCTGATGGTATCGCGGTGTCGACTCTGTAAGTGGCCACCACTAAACCCATGGGGCTTGCCCGCCGGGAAGTAACTGCCTGTGAGAGGCCGTTGTGTCGCGCGGGGGATCTCACCGGTCAGTGTGGCAGTGTCGGCCCCGTAAGTGGCGACCTCTAAACTCGTGGGGCTTGTCCGCTGGGAAGTAACTGCCTGTGAGAGGCCGTTGTGTCGAACGGGGGATCGCAGCACCGGTCAGTGTGGCAGTGTCGGCCCCGTAAGTGGCGACCTCTAAACTCGTGGGGCTTGTCCGCTGGGAAGTAACTGCCTGTGAGAGGCCGTTGTGTCGAACGGGGGATCGCAGCACCGGTCAGTGTGGCAGTGTCGGCCCCGTAAGTGGCGACCTCTAAACTCGTGGGGCTTGTCCGCTGGGAAGTAACTGCCTGTGAGAGGCCGTTGTGTCGAGCGGGGGATCGCAGCACCGGTCAGTGTGGCAGTGTCGGCCCCGTAAGTGGCGACCTCTAAACTCGTGGGGCTTGTCCGCTGGGAAGTAACTGCCTGTGAGAGGCCGTTGTGTCGAGCGGGGGATCGCAGCACCGGTCAGTGTGGCAGTGTCGGCCCCGTAAGTGGCGACCTCTAAACTCGTGGGGCTTGTCCGCTGGGAAGTAACTGCCTGTGAGAGGCCGTTGTGTCGAGCGGGGGATCGCAGCACCGGTCAGTGTGGCAGTGTCGGCCCCGTAAGTGGCGACCTCTAAACTCGTGGGGCTTGTCCGCTGGGAAGTAACTGCCTGTGAGCGGCTGTTGGTGCACAGCAGTGTCGGCTCCGTAAGCGGCGACCACTTAACCCATGGGACCTGCCCGCCGAGAAGTAACGGCCTGTGGGAGGCTGCTGACGCTGCGGGTGTTGTCTTCTGTTCGGCGTGGCGGTGTCGGCTCCGTAAGCGGCGACCACTTAACCCATGGGACCTTGCCGCCGAGAAGTAACGGCCTGTGGGAGGCTGCTGACGCTGCGGGTGTTGTCTTCTGTTCGGCGTGGCGGTGTCGGCTCCGTAAGTGGCGACCACTTAACCCATGGGACCTTGCCGCCGAGAAGTAACGGCCTGTGGGAGGCTGCTGACGCTGCGGGTGTTGTCTTCTGTTCGGCGTGGCGGTGTCGGCTCCGTAAGTGGCGACCACTTAACCCATGGGACCTTGCCGCCGAGAAGTAACGGCCTGTGGGAGGCTGCTGACGCTGCGGGTGTTGTCTTCTGTTCGGCGTGGCGGTGTCGGCTCCGTAAGTGGCGACCACTTAACCCATGGGACCTTGCCGCCGAGAAGTAACGGCCTGTGGGAGGCTGCTGACGCTGCGGGTGTTGTCTTCTGTTCGGCGTGGCGGTGTCGGCTCCGTAAGTGGCGACCACTTAACCCATGGGACCTTGCCGCCGAGAAGTAACGGCCTGTGGGAGGCTGCTGACGCTGTGGGTGTTTTCTCCTGTCGGCGCCTCGGTGTCGGCTCCGTAAGTGGCGACCACTTATACCGTGGGGCCTGCCCGCTGGGAGGTCGGCCTGTGAGTTACTGCTGATGCCGCGGGTGTATTCTCCTGTTGGTGCTGCAATGTCGGCTCTGTAAGTGGCCACCATTAATCCCATAAGGGCTTGCTCGCTGGGAGGTAAAGGCCTGTGAGCGATTGTTGACGTCACAGGTGATTGCCAGCCTATAGTGGGCAGATAGCCAGATCTGGGAGAAGGCGGACCGGCGTAGGCTGAGGTTAAAGGCCCACCACGCTGTTGAACCACATTGGAATGCAGATCTGAGGGGGTGCCATTTTAGCTGAGACCCCATAAACATTATCTAAAGGATGGACCGGGGTACTTTAGCTGCAGGGAAGGGCACAAACCTGTTGGCGTCACAATGTCGGCTCCGTAAGTGGCCACCGTCTCCCATAGAGAGCTACCGGGTGCTAGTGCTCTCCTGGACCTTCCATGACATCATCGCCACCGTCCCCTGGAGGAATTCAGGTAAGAATTGACAATTTTTGCTATGGGGATAATTATGCATGTTCAAACCCTGTTTAAAGGGATGATGTGTTGGTGCGTAAGCGGGCTGATGCACCGATGAACCTGATTGATTGGCCAGTGCATTACTGTGTCCCTGGCATGCCAGGGTGCAGGCAGGGGTCTCGGCCCCTATTCATAAACCTAACCAGCCCGTGCCATCGAGGTTCATCAGCATACGCCTTCTTCGTGCCACCGTCAATTCTAAGGCCTAGTAGGCAATTACATGCCGGTTCCCTGATGAGCGCATGGCAGCGCGAAACACGTGTCGGGACCTGATCTAGGAATCCTATTTTGGAGCCAGATCTGGGTTACCACCTAGGTTATTTAACGTGTTGTTCTTGGCCTAGGCCCTGAGGCTAACTTTGCCAGGGCCCTAAACCTAAAACTCACCCCTGATGCTTATCCTAAGGGTACTTTACCTTAGGATCCTAACCTTGGGGACCTGATACGGGATTCCTGTAAGTCTGGAACCTGATCATGGCCACCCATATTTAAATTATAGGCCTTAACCTTAACCATGCCCTAACCATAACCTTTAAATATAAAGCTAACTATGCCTAGGGCCCTAAACCTAAACGCATCTGTGATGCCTAACCCTAAGGATAATTTACCTTGGGGCCCTAACCTTAACGCATCTGAGATGCCTAACCCTAAGGATAACTTACCTTGGGGCCCTAAACCTAAACGCACATCTGTGATGCCTAACCCTAAGGATAATTTACCTTAGGGCCCTAACCCTAAGACACCCCCAACCCTAAGGATAACTGACCTTAGGGCCTTAACCTCAAATACACCCCTAACCCTAAGGATAATTTACCTTAGGGCCCTGAACCTAAACTACACCTCTGATCCTAACCCTAAGGATAATTTACTTTGGGGTCCAAACTCTAAGCTAGTCTAAACCCTAAGGGCAACTGTACTTGGGGCCTCGAACCCATACACCCCTGATTGTAATCCAACTGGGTTACATCCCTTGGAGGGGGTTAATTATTTATATAATTCATAGTCTGGACATGTTTGATAATGATGGAGGGTTAAATAACTCCCATTATAAATATATTAACGTCCAAAGGGACTTTGAAAGTGTTGGAGGGTTAAATACCCCCATTATAAAAATGTTTAGTGTGTAAAGTGACTTTTACAATGATGGAGGGTCAAATTACCCCCACATGTAAATGTATTAACACTTTATCTAAAATAACATTTAAATATAAATATATCAAAGTCTAAAATGACTTTTAAAATCATTAATGATTAAATAACCATTAAATATAATTATAATAAGGTCTAGAATGACTTTTAAAATTGTGGAGGGTTAAATGACCCCCATATATAAAAACTGCTTTTCACTGTGCTCCCCTCATTTGCCTTAAGCCTCCGCAGAGGAAGGATGTGGGACACACTATATATTGGATGGATCAACTTTACAGGGGTTGTATTCTACTCTCTCACTGTGTCACCCTCATTCTCCTTAAGCCTCTACAGAGGAAGGATGCATGACACAACACTGGATGGATAAACTTTATTGGGGCAATGTCTGTTTCTCTTTCTGTGTCACCTTCATTCTCCTTAAGCCTCTACAGAGGAAGGACGTGGGACACAATGCTGCAGGTATTGGCTTTATTATTCTTTTCATGCTGTGTTAATTAAACAACACAATCAGTTTACTTATGCTAGTGGAAAGGTGCTTGGCACTGGATGGCCTAAAATCCTACTTGGGGAGGACTAACATGCCCCCCAACATTGGATTGTGGAGGATTAAAATGACTACCACATCTAAACCTATGGAGGGTTTAAATAACCCCCATATCTAAAACTTTTCTTCACTGTGTTACCATATGTCTCCCTCAAACCCCTACAGGGGAAGGAGATGGTACACAGCTTTAGCCAATTAGCTTTATTGGGATTGTGTTTGGCGTTAGATGGATGTGGATTGAGTCCGGAGGTAGGCCTCACCCTGGAAGTTGCCCGCCGGGAGGTAGGCCCGTGAGCGGTTGTTGGTGCCGCGGGTGATGTCGCCTGATGGTATCGCGGTGTCGACTCTGTAAGTGGCCACCACTAAACCCATGGGGCTTGCCCGCCGGGAAGTAACTGCCTGTGAGAGGCCGTTGTGTCGCGCGGGGGATCTCACCGGTCAGTGTGGCAGTGTCGGCCCCGTAAGTGGCGACCTCTAAACTCGTGGGGCTTGTCCGCTGGGAAGTAACTGCCTGTGAGAGGCCGTTGTGTCGAACGGGGGATCGCAGCACCGGTCAGTGTGGCAGTGTCGGCCCCGTAAGTGGCGACCTCTAAACTCGTGGGGCTTGTCCGCTGGGAAGTAACTGCCTGTGAGAGGCCGTTGTGTCGAACGGGGGATCGCAGCACCGGTCAGTGTGGCAGTGTCGGCCCCGTAAGTGGCGACCTCTAAACTCGTGGGGCTTGTCCGCTGGGAAGTAACTGCCTGTGAGAGGCCGTTGTGTCGAGCGGGGGATCGCAGCACCGGTCAGTGTGGCAGTGTCGGCCCCGTAAGTGGCGACCTCTAAACTCGTGGGGCTTGTCCGCTGGGAAGTAACTGCCTGTGAGAGGCCGTTGTGTCGAGCGGGGGATCGCAGCACCGGTCAGTGTGGCAGTGTCGGCCCCGTAAGTGGCGACCTCTAAACTCGTGGGGCTTGTCCGCTGGGAAGTAACTGCCTGTGAGAGGCCGTTGTGTCGAGCGGGGGATCGCAGCACCGGTCAGTGTGGCAGTGTCGGCCCCGTAAGTGGCGACCTCTAAACTCGTGGGGCTTGTCCGCTGGGAAGTAACTGCCTGTGAGCGGCTGTTGGTGCACAGCAGTGTCGGCTCCGTAAGCGGCGACCACTTAACCCATGGGACCTGCCCGCCGAGAAGTAACGGCCTGTGGGAGGCTGCTGACGCTGCGGGTGTTGTCTTCTGTTCGGCGTGGCGGTGTCGGCTCCGTAAGCGGCGACCACTTAACCCATGGGACCTTGCCGCCGAGAAGTAACGGCCTGTGGGAGGCTGCTGACGCTGCGGGTGTTGTCTTCTGTTCGGCGTGGCGGTGTCGGCTCCGTAAGTGGCGACCACTTAACCCATGGGACCTTGCCGCCGAGAAGTAACGGCCTGTGGGAGGCTGCTGACGCTGCGGGTGTTGTCTTCTGTTCGGCGTGGCGGTGTCGGCTCCGTAAGTGGCGACCACTTAACCCATGGGACCTTGCCGCCGAGAAGTAACGGCCTGTGGGAGGCTGCTGACGCTGCGGGTGTTGTCTTCTGTTCGGCGTGGCGGTGTCGGCTCCGTAAGTGGCGACCACTTAACCCATGGGACCTTGCCGCCGAGAAGTAACGGCCTGTGGGAGGCTGCTGACGCTGCGGGTGTTTTCTCCTGTCGGCGCCTCGGTGTCGGCTCCGTAAGTGGCGACCACTTATACCGTGGGGCCTGCCCGCTGGGAGGTCGGCCTGTGAGTTACTGCTGATGCCGCGGGTGTATTCTCCTGTTGGTGCTGCAATGTCGGCTCTGTAAGTGGCCACCATTAATCCCATAAGGGCTTGCTCGCCGGGAGGGAAAGGCCTGTGAGCGGTTGTTGACGTCACAGGTGATTGCCAGCCTATAGTGGGCAGATAGCCAGATCTGGGAGAAGGCGGACCGGCGTAGGCTGAGGTTAAAGGCCCACCACGCTGTTGAACCACATTGGAATGCAGATCTGAGGGGGCAACATCCGATTTAGGCGAAACCCCATACACATTATGGACCCCGGGGTACTTTAGCTGCAGGGAAGGGCACAAACCTGTTGGCGTCACAATGTCGGCTCCACAAGCGGCCACCGTCTCCCATAGAGAGCTACCGGGTGCCAGTGCTCTCCTGGACCTTCCACGACGTCATCGCCACCGTCCCCTGAAGGAAATCAGGTAAGAAATGACAATCTTTACTATGGGGATAATTATGCATGTTCAAACCCTGTTTAAAGGGATGATGTGTTGGGGCGTAAGCGGGCTGATGCACCGATGAACCTGATTGATTGGCCAGTGCATTACTGTGTCCCTGGCATGCCAGGGTGCAGGCAGGGGTCTCGACCCCTATTCATAACCCTAACCAGCCCGTGCCATCGAGGTTCATCAGCATACGCCTTCTTCGTGCCACCATCTATTCTGAGGCCTAGTAGGCAATTACATGCCGGTTCCCTGATGAGCGCATGGCAGCGCGAAACACGTGTCGGGACCTGATCTAGGAATCCTATTTTGGAGCCAGATCTGGGTTACCACCTAGGTTATTTAACGTGTTGTTCTTGGCCTAGGCCCTGAGGCTAACTTTGCCAGGGCCCTAAACCTAAAACTCACCCCTGATGCTTATCCTAAGGGTACTTTACCTTAGGATCCTAACCTTGGGGACCTGATACGGGATTCCTGTAAATCTGGAACCTGATCATGGCCACCCATATTTAAATTATAGGCCTTAACCTTAACCATGCCCTAACCATAACCTTTAAATATAAGCTAACTATGCCTAGGGCCCTAAACCTAAACGCATCTGTGATGCCTAACCCTAAGGATAATTTACCTTGGGGCCCTAACCTTAACGCATCTGAGATGCCTAACCCTAAGGATAACTTACCTTGGGGCCCTAAACCTAAACGCACATCTGTGATGCCTAACCCTAAGGATAATTTACCTTAGGGCCCTAATCCTAAGACACCCCCAACCCTAAGGATAACTGACCTTAGGGCCTTAACCTCAAATACACCCCTAACCCTAAGGATAATTTACCTTAGGGCCCTGAACCTAAACTACACCTCTGATCCTAACCCTAAGGATAATTTACTTTGGGGTCCAAACCCTAAGCTAGTCTAAACCCTAAGGGCAACTGTACTTGGGGCCTCGAACCCATACACCCCTGATTGTAATCCAACTGGGTTACATCCCCTGGAGGGGGTTAATTATTTATATAATTCATAGTCTGGACATGTTTGACAAACTCCCATTATAAATATATTAACGTCCAAAGGGACTTTGAAAGTGTGGGAGGGTTAAATATCCCCATTATAAAAATGTTTAGTGTATAAAGTGACTTTTACAATGATGGAGGGTCAAATTACCCCCACATGTAAATGTATTAACACTTTATCTAAAATAACATTTAAATATAAATATACCAAAGTCTAAAATGACTTTTAAAATCATTAATGATTAAATAACCATTAAATATAATTATAATAAGGTCTAGAATGACTTTTAAAATTGTGGAGGGTTAAATGACCCCCAAATATAAAAACTGCTTTTCACTGTGCTCCCCTCATTTGCCTTAAGCCTCCGCAGAGGAAGGATGTGGGACACACTATATATTGGATGGATCAACTTTACAGGGGTTGTATTCTACTCTCTCACTGTGTCACCCTCATTCTCCTTAAGCCTCTACAGAGGAAGGATGCATGACACAACACTGGATGGATAAACTTTATTGGGGCAATGTCTGTTTCTCTTTCTGTGTCACCTTCATTCTCCTTAAGCCTCTACAGAGGAAGGACGTGGGACACAATGCTGCAGGTATTGGCTTTATTATTCTTTTCATGTTGTGTTAATTAAACAACACAATCAGTTTACTTATGCTAGTGGAAAGGTGCTTGGCACTGGATGGCCTAAAATCCTACTTGGGGAGGACTAACATGCCCCCCAACATTGGATTGTGGAGGATTAAAATGACTACCACATCTAAACCTATGGAGGGTTTAAATAACCCCCATATCTAAAACTTTTCTTCACTGTGTTACCATATGTCTCCCTCAAACCCCTACAGGGGAAGGAGGTGGTACACAGCTTTAGCCAATTAGCTTTATTGGGATTGTGTTTGGCGTTAGATGGATGTGGATTGAGTCCGGAGTTAGGCCTCACCCTGGAAGTTGCCCGCCGGGAGGTAGGCCCGTGAGCGGTTGTTGGTGCCGCGGGTGATGTCGCCTGATGGTATCGCGGTGTCGACTCTGTAAGTGGCCACCACTAAACCCATGGGGCTTGCCCGCCGGGAAGTAACTGCCTGTGAGAGGCCGTTGTGTCGCGCGGGGGATCTCACCGGTCAGTGTGGCAGTGTCGGCCCCGTAAGTGGCGACCTCTAAACTCGTGGGGCTTGTCCGCTGGGAAGTAACTGCCTGTGAGAGGCCGTTGTGTCGAACGGGGGATCGCAGCACCGGTCAGTGTGGCAGTGTCGGCCCCGTAAGTGGCGACCTCTAAACTCGTGGGGCTTGTCCGCTGGGAAGTAACTGCCTGTGAGAGGCCGTTGTGTCGAACGGGGGGATCGCAGCACCGGTCAGTGTGGCAGTGTCGGCCCCGTAAGTGGCGACCTCTAAACTCGTGGGGCTTGTCCGCTGGGAAGTAACTGCCTGTGAGAGGCCGTTGTGTCGAACGGGGGATCGCAGCACCGGTCAGTGTGGCAGTGTCGGCCCCGTAAGTGGCGACCTCTAAACTCGTGGGGCTTGTCCGCTGGGAAGTAACTGCCTGTGAGAGGCCGTTGTGTCGAGCGGGGGATCGCAGCACCGGTCAGTGTGGCAGTGTCGGCCCCGTAAGTGGCGACCTCTAAACTCGTGGGGCTTGTCCGCTGGGAAGTAACTGCCTGTGAGAGGCCGTTGTGTCGAGCGGGGGATCGCAGCACCGGTCAGTGTGGCAGTGTCGGCCCCGTAAGTGGCGACCTCTAAACTCGTGGGGCTTGTCCGCTGGGAAGTAACTGCCTGTGAGCGGCTGTTGGTGGACAGCAGTGTCGGCTCCGTAAGTGGCGACCACTTAACCCATGGGACCTGCCCGCCGAGAAGTAACGGCCTGTGGGAGGCTGCTGACGCTGCGGGTGTTGTCTTCTGTTCGGCGTGGCGGTGTCGGCTCCGTAAGCGGCGACCACTTCACCCATGGGACCTTGCCGCCGAGAAGTAACGGCCTGTGGGAGGCTGCTGACGCTGCGGGTGTTGTCTTCTGTTCGGCGTGGCGGTGTCGGCTCCGTAAGTGGCGACCACTTAACCCATGGGACCTTGCCGCCGAGAAGTAACGGCCTGTGGGAGGCTGCTGACGCTGCGGGTGTTGTCTTCTGTTCGGCGTGGCGGTGTCGGCTCCGTAAGTGGCGACCACTTAACCCATGGGACCTTGCCGCCGAGAAGTAACGGCCTGTGGGAGGCTGCTGACGCTGCGGGTGTTGTCTTCTGTTCGGCGTGGCGGTGTCGGCTCCGTAAGTGGCGACCACTTAACCCATGGGACCTTGCCGCCGAGAAGTAACGGCCTGTGGGAGGCTGCTGACGCTGCGGGTGTTGTCTTCTGTTCGGCGTGGCGGTGTCGGCTCCGTAAGTGGCGACCACTTAACCCATGGGACCTTGCCGCCGAGAAGTAACGGCCTGTGGGAGGCTGCTGACGCTGCGGGTGTTTTCTCCTGTCGGCGCCTCGGTGTCGGCTCCGTAAGTGGCGACCACTTATACCGTGGGGCCTGCCCGCTGGGAGGTCGGCCTGTGAGTTACTGCTGATGCCGCGGGTGTATTCTCCTGTTGGTGCTGCAATGTCGGCTCTGTAAGTGGCCACCATTAATCCCATAAGGGCTTGCTCGCCGGGAGGGAAAGGCCTGTGAGCGGTTGTTGACGTCACAGGTGATTGCCAGCCTATAGTGGGCAGATAGCCAGATCTGGGAGAAGGCGGACCGGCGTAGGCTGAGGTTAAAGGCCCACCACGCTGTTGAACCACATTGGAATGCAGATCTGAGGGGGCAACATCCGATTTAGGCGAAACCCCATACACATTATGGACCCCGGGGTACTTTAGCTGCAGGGAAGGGCACAAACCTGTTGGCGTCACAATGTCGGCTCCACAAGCGGCCACCGTCTCCCATAGAGAGCTACCGGGTGCCAGTGCTCTCCTGGACCTTCCACGACGTCATCGCCACCGTCCCCTGAAGGAAATCAGGTAAGAAATGACAATCTTTACTATGGGGATAATTATGCATGTTCAAACCCTGTTTAAAGGGATGATGTGTTGGGGCGTAAGCGGGCTGATGCACCGATGAACCTGATTGATTGGCCAGTGCATTACTGTGTCCCTGGCATGCCAGGGTGCAGGCAGGGGTCTCGACCCCTATTCATAACCCTAACCCTAACCCTAACCCTAACCCTAACCCTAACCCTAACCCCTAACCCTAACCCTAACCCTAACCCTAACCCTAACCCTAACCCTAACCTTAACGCATCTGAGATGCCTAACCCTAAGGATAACTTACCTTGGGGCCCTAAACCTAAACGCACATCTGTGATGCCTAACCCTAAGGATAATTTACCTTAGGGCCCTAACCCTAAGACACCCCCAACCCTAAGGATAACTGACCTTAGGGCCTTAACCTCAAATACACCCCTAACCCTAAGGATAATTTACCTTAGGGCCCTGAACCTAAACTACACCTCTGATCCTAACCCTAAGGATAATTTACTTTGGGGTCCAAACTCTAAGCTAGTCTAAACCCTAAGGGCAACTGTACTTGGGGCCTCGAACCCATACACCCCTGATTGTAATCCAACTGGGTTACATCCCTTGGAGGGGGTTAATTATTTATATAATTCATAGTCTGGACATGTTTGATAATGATGGAGGGTTAAATAACTCCCATTATAAATATATTAACGTCCAAAGGGACTTTGAAAGTGTTGGAGGGTTAAATACCCCCATTATAAAAATGTTTAGTGTGTAAAGTGACTTTTACAATGATGGAGGGTCAAATTACCCCCACATGTAAATGTATTAACACTTTATCTAAAATAACATTTAAATATAAATATATCAAAGTCTAAAATGACTTTTAAAATCATTAATGATTAAATAACCATTAAATATAATTATAATAAGGTCTAGAATGACTTTTAAAATTGTGGAGGGTTAAATGACCCCCATATATAAAAACTGCTTTTCACTGTGCTCCCCTCATTTGCCTTAAGCCTCCGCAGAGGAAGGATGTGGGACACACTATATATTGGATGGATCAACTTTACAGGGGTTGTATTCTACTCTCTCACTGTGTCACCCTCATTCTCCTTAAGCCTCTACAGAGGAAGGATGCATGACACAACACTGGATGGATAAACTTTATTGGGGCAATGTCTGTTTCTCTTTCTGTGTCACCTTCATTCTCCTTAAGCCTCTACAGAGGAAGGACGTGGGACACAATGCTGCAGGTATTGGCTTTATTATTCTTTTCATGCTGTGTTAATTAAACAACACAATCAGTTTACTTATGCTAGTGGAAAGGTGCTTGGCACTGGATGGCCTAAAATCCTACTTGGGGAGGACTAACATGCCCCCCAACATTGGATTGTGGAGGATTAAAATGACTACCACATCTAAACCTATGGAGGGTTTAAATAACCCCCATATCTAAAACTTTTCTTCACTGTGTTACCATATGTCTCCCTCAAACCCCTACAGGGGAAGGAGATGGTACACAGCTTTAGCCAATTAGCTTTATTGGGATTGTGTTTGGCGTTAGATGGATGTGGATTGAGTCCGGAGGTAGGCCTCACCCTGGAAGTTGCCCGCCGGGAGGTAGGCCCGTGAGCGGTTGTTGGTGCCGCGGGTGATGTCGCCTGATGGTATCGCGGTGTCGACTCTGTAAGTGGCCACCACTAAACCCATGGGGCTTGCCCGCCGGGAAGTAACTGCCTGTGAGAGGCCGTTGTGTCGCGCGGGGGATCTCACCGGTCAGTGTGGCAGTGTCGGCCCCGTAAGTGGCGACCTCTAAACTCGTGGGGCTTGTCCGCTGGGAAGTAACTGCCTGTGAGAGGCCGTTGTGTCGAACGGGGGATCGCAGCACCGGTCAGTGTGGCAGTGTCGGCCCCGTAAGTGGCGACCTCTAAACTCGTGGGGCTTGTCCGCTGGGAAGTAACTGCCTGTGAGAGGCCGTTGTGTCGAACGGGGGATCGCAGCACCGGTCAGTGTGGCAGTGTCGGCCCCGTAAGTGGCGACCTCTAAACTCGTGGGGCTTGTCCGCTGGGAAGTAACTGCCTGTGAGAGGCCGTTGTGTCGAGCGGGGGATCGCAGCACCGGTCAGTGTGGCAGTGTCGGCCCCGTAAGTGGCGACCTCTAAACTCGTGGGGCTTGTCCGCTGGGAAGTAACTGCCTGTGAGAGGCCGTTGTGTCGAGCGGGGGATCGCAGCACCGGTCAGTGTGGCAGTGTCGGCCCCGTAAGTGGCGACCTCTAAACTCGTGGGGCTTGTCCGCTGGGAAGTAACTGCCTGTGAGAGGCCGTTGTGTCGAGCGGGGGATCGCAGCACCGGTCAGTGTGGCAGTGTCGGCCCCGTAAGTGGCGACCTCTAAACTCGTGGGGCTTGTCCGCTGGGAAGTAACTGCCTGTGAGCGGCTGTTGGTGCACAGCAGTGTCGGCTCCGTAAGCGGCGACCACTTAACCCATGGGACCTGCCCGCCGAGAAGTAACGGCCTGTGGGAGGCTGCTGACGCTGCGGGTGTTGTCTTCTGTTCGGCGTGGCGGTGTCGGCTCCGTAAGCGGCGACCACTTAACCCATGGGACCTTGCCGCCGAGAAGTAACGGCCTGTGGGAGGCTGCTGACGCTGCGGGTGTTGTCTTCTGTTCGGCGTGGCGGTGTCGGCTCCGTAAGTGGCGACCACTTAACCCATGGGACCTTGCCGCCGAGAAGTAACGGCCTGTGGGAGGCTGCTGACGCTGCGGGTGTTGTCTTCTGTTCGGCGTGGCGGTGTCGGCTCCGTAAGTGGCGACCACTTAACCCATGGGACCTTGCCGCCGAGAAGTAACGGCCTGTGGGAGGCTGCTGACGCTGCGGGTGTTGTCTTCTGTTCGGCGTGGCGGTGTCGGCTCCGTAAGTGGCGACCACTTAACCCATGGGACCTTGCCGCCGAGAAGTAACGGCCTGTGGGAGGCTGCTGACGCTGCGGGTGTTGTCTTCTGTTCGGCGTGGCGGTGTCGGCTCCGTAAGTGGCGACCACTTAACCCATGGGACCTTGCCGCCGAGAAGTAACGGCCTGTGGGAGGCTGCTGACGCTGTGGGTGTTTTCTCCTGTCGGCGCCTCGGTGTCGGCTCCGTAAGTGGCGACCACTTATACCGTGGGGCCTGCCCGCTGGGAGGTCGGCCTGTGAGTTACTGCTGATGCCGCGGGTGTATTCTCCTGTTGGTGCTGCAATGTCGGCTCTGTAAGTGGCCACCATTAATCCCATAAGGGCTTGCTCGCTGGGAGGTAAAGGCCTGTGAGCGATTGTTGACGTCACAGGTGATTGCCAGCCTATAGTGGGCAGATAGCCAGATCTGGGAGAAGGCGGACCGGCGTAGGCTGAGGTTAAAGGCCCACCACGCTGTTGAACCACATTGGAATGCAGATCTGAGGGGGTGCCATTTTAGCTGAGACCCCATAAACATTATCTAAAGGATGGACCGGGGTACTTTAGCTGCAGGGAAGGGCACAAACCTGTTGGCGTCACAATGTCGGCTCCGTAAGTGGCCACCGTCTCCCATAGAGAGCTACCGGGTGCTAGTGCTCTCCTGGACCTTCCATGACATCATCGCCACCGTCCCCTGGAGGAATTCAGGTAAGAATTGACAATTTTTACTATGGGGATAATTATGCATGTTCAAACCCTGTTTAAAGGGATGATGTGTTGGTGCGTAAGCGGGCTGATGCACCGATGAACCTGATTGATTGGCCAGTGCATTACTGTGTCCCTGGCATGCCAGGGTGCAGGCAGGGGTCTCGGCCCCTATTCATAAACCTAACCAGCCCGTGCCATCGAGGTTCATCAGCATACGCCTTCTTCGTGCCACCGTCAATTCTAAGGCCTAGTAGGCAATTACATGCCGGTTCCCTGATGAGCGCATGGCAGCGCGAAACACGTGTCGGGACCTGATCTAGGAATCCTATTTTGGAGCCAGATCTGGGTTACCACCTAGGTTATTTAACGTGTTGTTCTTGGCCTAGGCCCTGAGGCTAACTTTGCCAGGGCCCTAAACCTAAAACTCACCCCTGATGCTTATCCTAAGGGTACTTTACCTTAGGATCCTAACCTTGGGGACCTGATACGGGATTCCTGTAAGTCTGGAACCTGATCATGGCCACCCATATTTAAATTATAGGCCTTAACCTTAACCATGCCCTAACCATAACCTTTAAATATAAAGCTAACTATGCCTAGGGCCCTAAACCTAAACGCATCTGTGATGCCTAACCCTAAGGATAATTTACCTTGGGGCCCTAACCTTAACGCATCTGAGATGCCTAACCCTAAGGATAACTTACCTTGGGGCCCTAAACCTAAACGCACATCTGTGATGCCTAACCCTAAGGATAATTTACCTTAGGGCCCTAACCCTAAGACACCCCCAACCCTAAGGATAACTGACCTTAGGGCCTTAACCTCAAATACACCCCTAACCCTAAGGATAATTTACCTTAGGGCCCTGAACCTAAACTACACCTCTGATCCTAACCCTAAGGATAATTTACTTTGGGGTCCAAACTCTAAGCTAGTCTAAACCCTAAGGGCAACTGTACTTGGGGCCTCGAACCCATACACCCCTGATTGTAATCCAACTGGGTTACATCCCTTGGAGGGGGTTAATTATTTATATAATTCATAGTCTGGACATGTTTGATAATGATGGAGGGTTAAATAACTCCCATTATAAATATATTAACGTCCAAAGGGACTTTGAAAGTGTTGGAGGGTTAAATACCCCCATTATAAAAATGTTTAGTGTGTAAAGTGACTTTTACAATGATGGAGGGTCAAATTACCCCCACATGTAAATGTATTAACACTTTATCTAAAATAACATTTAAATATAAATATATCAAAGTCTAAAATGACTTTTAAAATCATTAATGATTAAATAACCATTAAATATAATTATAATAAGGTCTAGAATGACTTTTAAAATTGTGGAGGGTTAAATGACCCCCATATATAAAAACTGCTTTTCACTGTGCTCCCCTCATTTGCCTTAAGCCTCCGCAGAGGAAGGATGTGGGACACACTATATATTGGATGGATCAACTTTACAGGGGTTGTATTCTACTCTCTCACTGTGTCACCCTCATTCTCCTTAAGCCTCTACAGAGGAAGGATGCATGACACAACACTGGATGGATAAACTTTATTGGGGCAATGTCTGTTTCTCTTTCTGTGTCACCTTCATTCTCCTTAAGCCTCTACAGAGGAAGGACGTGGGACACAATGCTGCAGGTATTGGCTTTATTATTCTTTTCATGCTGTGTTAATTAAACAACACAATCAGTTTACTTATGCTAGTGGAAAGGTGCTTGGCACTGGATGGCCTAAAATCCTACTTGGGGAGGACTAACATGCCCCCCAACATTGGATTGTGGAGGATTAAAATGACTACCACATCTAAACCTATGGAGGGTTTAAATAACCCCCATATCTAAAACTTTTCTTCACTGTGTTACCATATGTCTCCCTCAAACCCCTACAGGGGAAGGAGATGGTACACAGCTTTAGCCAATTAGCTTTATTGGGATTGTGTTTGGCGTTAGATGGATGTGGATTGAGTCCGGAGGTAGGCCTCACCCTGGAAGTTGCCCGCCGGGAGGTAGGCCCGTGAGCGGTTGTTGGTGCCGCGGGTGATGTCGCCTGATGGTATCGCGGTGTCGACTCTGTAAGTGGCCACCACTAAACCCATGGGGCTTGCCCGCCGGGAAGTAACTGCCTGTGAGAGGCCGTTGTGTCGCGCGGGGGATCTCACCGGTCAGTGTGGCAGTGTCGGCCCCGTAAGTGGCGACCTCTAAACTCGTGGGGCTTGTCCGCTGGGAAGTAACTGCCTGTGAGAGGCCGTTGTGTCGAACGGGGGATCGCAGCACCGGTCAGTGTGGCAGTGTCGGCCCCGTAAGTGGCGACCTCTAAACTCGTGGGGCTTGTCCGCTGGGAAGTAACTGCCTGTGAGAGGCCGTTGTGTCGAACGGGGGATCGCAGCACCGGTCAGTGTGGCAGTGTCGGCCCCGTAAGTGGCGACCTCTAAACTCGTGGGGCTTGTCCGCTGGGAAGTAACTGCCTGTGAGAGGCCGTTGTGTCGAGCGGGGGATCGCAGCACCGGTCAGTGTGGCAGTGTCGGCCCCGTAAGTGGCGACCTCTAAACTCGTGGGGCTTGTCCGCTGGGAAGTAACTGCCTGTGAGAGGCCGTTGTGTCGAGCGGGGGATCGCAGCACCGGTCAGTGTGGCAGTGTCGGCCCCGTAAGTGGCGACCTCTAAACTCGTGGGGCTTGTCCGCTGGGAAGTAACTGCCTGTGAGAGGCCGTTGTGTCGAGCGGGGGATCGCAGCACCGGTCAGTGTGGCAGTGTCGGCCCCGTAAGTGGCGACCTCTAAACTCGTGGGGCTTGTCCGCTGGGAAGTAACTGCCTGTGAGCGGCTGTTGGTGCACAGCAGTGTCGGCTCCGTAAGCGGCGACCACTTAACCCATGGGACCTGCCCGCCGAGAAGTAACGGCCTGTGGGAGGCTGCTGACGCTGCGGGTGTTGTCTTCTGTTCGGCGTGGCGGTGTCGGCTCCGTAAGCGGCGACCACTTAACCCATGGGACCTTGCCGCCGAGAAGTAACGGCCTGTGGGAGGCTGCTGACGCTGCGGGTGTTGTCTTCTGTTCGGCGTGGCGGTGTCGGCTCCGTAAGTGGCGACCACTTAACCCATGGGACCTTGCCGCCGAGAAGTAACGGCCTGTGGGAGGCTGCTGACGCTGCGGGTGTTGTCTTCTGTTCGGCGTGGCGGTGTCGGCTCCGTAAGTGGCGACCACTTAACCCATGGGACCTTGCCGCCGAGAAGTAACGGCCTGTGGGAGGCTGCTGACGCTGCGGGTGTTGTCTTCTGTTCGGCGTGGCGGTGTCGGCTCCGTAAGTGGCGACCACTTAACCCATGGGACCTTGCCGCCGAGAAGTAACGGCCTGTGGGAGGCTGCTGACGCTGCGGGTGTTGTCTTCTGTTCGGCGTGGCGGTGTCGGCTCCGTAAGTGGCGACCACTTAACCCATGGGACCTTGCCGCCGAGAAGTAACGGCCTGTGGGAGGCTGCTGACGCTGTGGGTGTTTTCTCCTGTCGGCGCCTCGGTGTCGGCTCCGTAAGTGGCGACCACTTATACCGTGGGGCCTGCCCGCTGGGAGGTCGGCCTGTGAGTTACTGCTGATGCCGCGGGTGTATTCTCCTGTTGGTGCTGCAATGTCGGCTCTGTAAGTGGCCACCATTAATCCCATAAGGGCTTGCTCGCTGGGAGGTAAAGGCCTGTGAGCGATTGTTGACGTCACAGGTGATTGCCAGCCTATAGTGGGCAGATAGCCAGATCTGGGAGAAGGCGGACCGGCGTAGGCTGAGGTTAAAGGCCCACCACGCTGTTGAACCACATTGGAATGCAGATCTGAGGGGGTGCCATTTTAGCTGAGACCCCATAAACATTATCTAAAGGATGGACCGGGGTACTTTAGCTGCAGGGAAGGGCACAAACCTGTTGGCGTCACAATGTCGGCTCCGTAAGTGGCCACCGTCTCCCATAGAGAGCTACCGGGTGCTAGTGCTCTCCTGGACCTTCCATGACATCATCGCCACCGTCCCCTGGAGGAATTCAGGTAAGAATTGACAATTTTTGCTATGGGGATAATTATGCATGTTCAAACCCTGTTTAAAGGGATGATGTGTTGGTGCGTAAGCGGGCTGATGCACCGATGAACCTGATTGATTGGCCAGTGCATTACTGTGTCCCTGGCATGCCAGGGTGCAGGCAGGGGTCTCGGCCCCTATTCATAAACCTAACCAGCCCGTGCCATCGAGGTTCATCAGCATACGCCTTCTTCGTGCCACCGTCAATTCTAAGGCCTAGTAGGCAATTACATGCCGGTTCCCTGATGAGCGCATGGCAGCGCGAAACACGTGTCGGGACCTGATCTAGGAATCCTATTTTGGAGCCAGATCTGGGTTACCACCTAGGTTATTTAACGTGTTGTTCTTGGCCTAGGCCCTGAGGCTAACTTTGCCAGGGCCCTAAACCTAAAACTCACCCCTGATGCTTATCCTAAGGGTACTTTACCTTAGGATCCTAACCTTGGGGACCTGATACGGGATTCCTGTAAGTCTGGAACCTGATCATGGCCACCCATATTTAAATTATAGGCCTTAACCTTAACCATGCCCTAACCATAACCTTTAAATATAAAGCTAACTATGCCTAGGGCCCTAAACCTAAACGCATCTGTGATGCCTAACCCTAAGGATAATTTACCTTGGGGCCCTAACCTTAACGCATCTGAGATGCCTAACCCTAAGGATAACTTACCTTGGGGCCCTAAACCTAAACGCACATCTGTGATGCCTAACCCTAAGGATAATTTACCTTAGGGCCCTAACCCTAAGACACCCCCAACCCTAAGGATAACTGACCTTAGGGCCTTAACCTCAAATACACCCCTAACCCTAAGGATAATTTACCTTAGGGCCCTGAACCTAAACTACACCTCTGATCCTAACCCTAAGGATAATTTACTTTGGGGTCCAAACTCTAAGCTAGTCTAAACCCTAAGGGCAACTGTACTTGGGGCCTCGAACCCATACACCCCTGATTGTAATCCAACTGGGTTACATCCCTTGGAGGGGGTTAATTATTTATATAATTCATAGTCTGGACATGTTTGATAATGATGGAGGGTTAAATAACTCCCATTATAAATATATTAACGTCCAAAGGGACTTTGAAAGTGTTGGAGGGTTAAATACCCCCATTATAAAAATGTTTAGTGTGTAAAGTGACTTTTACAATGATGGAGGGTCAAATTACCCCCACATGTAAATGTATTAACACTTTATCTAAAATAACATTTAAATATAAATATATCAAAGTCTAAAATGACTTTTAAAATCATTAATGATTAAATAACCATTAAATATAATTATAATAAGGTCTAGAATGACTTTTAAAATTGTGGAGGGTTAAATGACCCCCATATATAAAAACTGCTTTTCACTGTGCTCCCCTCATTTGCCTTAAGCCTCCGCAGAGGAAGGATGTGGGACACACTATATATTGGATGGATCAACTTTACAGGGGTTGTATTCTACTCTCTCACTGTGTCACCCTCATTCTCCTTAAGCCTCTACAGAGGAAGGATGCATGACACAACACTGGATGGATAAACTTTATTGGGGCAATGTCTGTTTCTCTTTCTGTGTCACCTTCATTCTCCTTAAGCCTCTACAGAGGAAGGACGTGGGACACAATGCTGCAGGTATTGGCTTTATTATTCTTTTCATGCTGTGTTAATTAAACAACACAATCAGTTTACTTATGCTAGTGGAAAGGTGCTTGGCACTGGATGGCCTAAAATCCTACTTGGGGAGGACTAACATGCCCCCCAACATTGGATTGTGGAGGATTAAAATGACTACCACATCTAAACCTATGGAGGGTTTAAATAACCCCCATATCTAAAACTTTTCTTCACTGTGTTACCATATGTCTCCCTCAAACCCCTACAGGGGAAGGAGATGGTACACAGCTTTAGCCAATTAGCTTTATTGGGATTGTGTTTGGCGTTAGATGGATGTGGATTGAGTCCGGAGGTAGGCCTCACCCTGGAAGTTGCCCGCCGGGAGGTAGGCCCGTGAGCGGTTGTTGGTGCCGCGGGTGATGTCGCCTGATGGTATCGCGGTGTCGACTCTGTAAGTGGCCACCACTAAACCCATGGGGCTTGCCCGCCGGGAAGTAACTGCCTGTGAGAGGCCGTTGTGTCGCGCGGGGGATCTCACCGGTCAGTGTGGCAGTGTCGGCCCCGTAAGTGGCGACCTCTAAACTCGTGGGGCTTGTCCGCTGGGAAGTAACTGCCTGTGAGAGGCCGTTGTGTCGAACGGGGGATCGCAGCACCGGTCAGTGTGGCAGTGTCGGCCCCGTAAGTGGCGACCTCTAAACTCGTGGGGCTTGTCCGCTGGGAAGTAACTGCCTGTGAGAGGCCGTTGTGTCGAACGGGGGATCGCAGCACCGGTCAGTGTGGCAGTGTCGGCCCCGTAAGTGGCGACCTCTAAACTCGTGGGGCTTGTCCGCTGGGAAGTAACTGCCTGTGAGAGGCCGTTGTGTCGAGCGGGGGATCGCAGCACCGGTCAGTGTGGCAGTGTCGGCCCCGTAAGTGGCGACCTCTAAACTCGTGGGGCTTGTCCGCTGGGAAGTAACTGCCTGTGAGAGGCCGTTGTGTCGAGCGGGGGATCGCAGCACCGGTCAGTGTGGCAGTGTCGGCCCCGTAAGTGGCGACCTCTAAACTCGTGGGGCTTGTCCGCTGGGAAGTAACTGCCTGTGAGAGGCCGTTGTGTCGAGCGGGGGATCGCAGCACCGGTCAGTGTGGCAGTGTCGGCCCCGTAAGTGGCGACCTCTAAACTCGTGGGGCTTGTCCGCTGGGAAGTAACTGCCTGTGAGCGGCTGTTGGTGCACAGCAGTGTCGGCTCCGTAAGCGGCGACCACTTAACCCATGGGACCTGCCCGCCGAGAAGTAACGGCCTGTGGGAGGCTGCTGACGCTGCGGGTGTTGTCTTCTGTTCGGCGTGGCGGTGTCGGCTCCGTAAGCGGCGACCACTTAACCCATGGGACCTTGCCGCCGAGAAGTAACGGCCTGTGGGAGGCTGCTGACGCTGCGGGTGTTGTCTTCTGTTCGGCGTGGCGGTGTCGGCTCCGTAAGTGGCGACCACTTAACCCATGGGACCTTGCCGCCGAGAAGTAACGGCCTGTGGGAGGCTGCTGACGCTGCGGGTGTTGTCTTCTGTTCGGCGTGGCGGTGTCGGCTCCGTAAGTGGCGACCACTTAACCCATGGGACCTTGCCGCCGAGAAGTAACGGCCTGTGGGAGGCTGCTGACGCTGCGGGTGTTGTCTTCTGTTCGGCGTGGCGGTGTCGGCTCCGTAAGTGGCGACCACTTAACCCATGGGACCTTGCCGCCGAGAAGTAACGGCCTGTGGGAGGCTGCTGACGCTGCGGGTGTTGTCTTCTGTTCGGCGTGGCGGTGTCGGCTCCGTAAGTGGCGACCACTTAACCCATGGGACCTTGCCGCCGAGAAGTAACGGCCTGTGGGAGGCTGCTGACGCTGTGGGTGTTTTCTCCTGTCGGCGCCTCGGTGTCGGCTCCGTAAGTGGCGACCACTTATACCGTGGGGCCTGCCCGCTGGGAGGTCGGCCTGTGAGTTACTGCTGATGCCGCGGGTGTATTCTCCTGTTGGTGCTGCAATGTCGGCTCTGTAAGTGGCCACCATTAATCCCATAAGGGCTTGCTCGCTGGGAGGTAAAGGCCTGTGAGCGATTGTTGACGTCACAGGTGATTGCCAGCCTATAGTGGGCAGATAGCCAGATCTGGGAGAAGGCGGACCGGCGTAGGCTGAGGTTAAAGGCCCACCACGCTGTTGAACCACATTGGAATGCAGATCTGAGGGGGTGCCATTTTAGCTGAGACCCCATAAACATTATCTAAAGGATGGACCGGGGTACTTTAGCTGCAGGGAAGGGCACAAACCTGTTGGCGTCACAATGTCGGCTCCGTAAGTGGCCACCGTCTCCCATAGAGAGCTACCGGGTGCTAGTGCTCTCCTGGACCTTCCATGACATCATCGCCACCGTCCCCTGGAGGAATTCAGGTAAGAATTGACAATTTTTACTATGGGGATAATTATGCATGTTCAAACCCTGTTTAAAGGGATGATGTGTTGGTGCGTAAGCGGGCTGATGCACCGATGAACCTGATTGATTGGCCAGTGCATTACTGTGTCCCTGGCATGCCAGGGTGCAGGCAGGGGTCTCGGCCCCTATTCATAAACCTAACCCTAACCCTAACCCTAACCCTAACCCTAACCCTAACCCCTTCCCTAACCCTAAAACCCCCTTCCCTAACGCTGAAACCCCCTTCCCTAACCCTAAAACCCCCTTCCCTAACCCTAAAACCCCCTTCCCTAATGCTGAAACCCCCTTCCCTAACCCTAAAACCCCCTTCCCTAACGCTGAAACCCCCTTCCCTAACCCTAAAACCCCCTTCCCTAACCCTGAAACCCCCTTCCCTAACGCTGAAACCCCCTTCCCTAACCATAAGACCCTCTACATACTCTAACCCAAACCCTGAAATCAGTAATTGGACCTAGCAAATCTGTCTAGGCCTTGCGTAACTATCAAATCCATAACTTGACATTAGCAAATCTGGGCAGCCTTTGCATAACTATCAAATACATCAATAAGACCTAGCAAATCTGGCTAGGCCTTGCGTAACTATCAAATCCATAACTTGACATTAGCAAATCTGGGCAGCCTTTGCATAACTATCAAATACATCAATTGGACCTAGCAAATCTGGCTAGGCCTTGCGTAACTATCAAATCCATAACTTGACATTAGCAAATCTGGGCAGCCTTTGCATAACTATCAAATACATCAATTAGACCTAGCAAATCTGGCTAGGCCTTGCGTAACTATCAAATCCATAACTTGACATTAGCAAATCTGGGCAGCCTTTGGATAACTATCAAAAACATCAATTGGACCTAGCAAATCTGGCTAGGCCTTGCGTAACTATCAAATCCATAACTTGACATTAGCAAATCTGGGCAGCCTTTGCATAACTATCAAATACATCAATTAGACCTAGCAAATCTGGCTAGGCCTTGCGTAACTATCAAATCCATAACTTGACATTAGCAAATCTGGGCAGCCTTTGCATAACTATCAAATACATCAATTGGACCTAGCAAATCTGGCTAGGCCTTGCGTAACTATCAAATCCATAACTTGACATTAGCAAATCTGGGCAGCCTTTGCATAACTATCAAATACATCAATTAGACCTAGCAAATCTGGCTAGGCCTTGCGTAACTATCAAATCCATAACTTGACATTAGCAAATCTGGGCAGCCTTTGCATAACTATCAAATACATCAATTAGACCTAGCAAATCTGGCTAGGCCTTGCGTAACTATCAAATCCATAACTTGACATTAGCAAATCTGGGCAGCCTTTGCATAACTATCAAATACATCAATTAGACCTAGCAAATCTGGCTAGGCCTTGCGTAACTATCAAATCCATAACTTGACATTAGCAAATCTGGGCAGCCTTTGCATAACTATCAAATACATCAATTGGACCTAGCAGATCTGGCTAGGCCTTGCGTAACTATCAAATCCATAACTTGACATTAGCAAATCTGGGCAGCCTTTGCATAACTATCAAATACATCAATTAGACCTAGCAAATCTGGCTAGGCCTTGCGTAACTATCAAATCCATAACTTGACATTAGCAAATCTGGGCAGCCTTTGCATAACTATCAAATACATCAATTGGACCTAGCAAATCTGTCTAGGCCTTGCGTAACTATCAAATCCATAACTTGACATTAGCAAATCTGGGCAGCCTTTGCATAACTATCAAATACATCAATAAGACCTAGCAAATCTGGCTAGGCCTTGCGTAACTATCAAATCCATAACTTGACATTAGCAAATCTGGGCAGCCTTTGCATAACTATCAAATACATCAATTGGACCTAGCAAATCTGGCTAGGCCTTGCGTAACTATCAAATCCATAACTTGACATTAGCAAATCTGGGCAGCCTTTGCATAACTATCAAATACATCAATTGGACCTAGCAAATCTGGCTAGGCCTTGCGTAACTATCAAATCCATAACTTGACATTAGCAAATCTGGGCAGCCTTTGCATAACTATCAAATACATCAATTAGACCTAGCAAATCTGGCTAGGCCTTGCGTAACTATCAAATCCATAACTTGACATTAGCAAATCTGGGCAGCCTTTGCATAACTATCAAATACATCAATTGGACCTAGCAAATCTGGCTAGGCCTTGCGTAACTATCAAATCCATAACTTGACATTAGCAAATCTGGGCAGCCTTTGCATAACTATCAAATACATCAATTAGACCTAGCAAATCTGGCTAGGCCTTGCGTAACTATCAAATCCATAACTTGACATTAGCAAATCTGGGCAGCCTTTGCATAACTATCAAATACATCAATTAGACCTAGCAAATCTGGCTAGGCCTTGCGTAACTATCAAATCCATAACTTGACATTAGCAAATCTGGGCAGCCTTTGCATAACTATCAAATACATCAATTAGACCTAGCAAATCTGGCTAGGCCTTGCGTAACTATCAAATCCATAACTTGACATTAGCAAATCTGGGCAGCCTTTGCATAACTATCAAATACATCAATTGGACCTAGCAGATCTGGCTAGGCCTTGCGTAACTATCAAATCCATAACTTGACATTAGCAAATCTGGGCAGCCTTTGCATAACTATCAAATACATCAATTAGACCTAGCAAATCTGGCTAGGCCTTGCGTAACTATCAAATCCATAACTTGACATTAGCAAATCTGGGCAGCCTTTGCATAACTATCAAATACATCAATTGGACCTAGCAAATCTGTCTAGGCCTTGCGTAACTATCAAATCCATAACTTGACATTAGCAAATCTGGGCAGCCTTTGCATAACTATCAAATACATCAATAAGACCTAGCAAATCTGGCTAGGCCTTGCGTAACTATCAAATCCATAACTTGACATTAGCAAATCTGGGCAGCCTTTGCATAACTATCAAATACATCAATTGGACCTAGCAAATCTGGCTAGGCCTTGCGTAACTATCAAATCCATAACTTGACATTAGCAAATCTGGGCAGCCTTTGCATAACTATCAAATACATCAATTGGACCTAGCAAATCTGGCTAGGCCTTGCGTAACTATCAAATCCATAACTTGACATTAGCAAATCTGGGCAGCCTTTGCATAACTATCAAATACATCAATTAGACCTAGCAAATCTGGCTAGGCCTTGCGTAACTATCAAATCCATAACTTGACATTAGCAAATCTGGGCAGCCTTTGCATAACTATCAAATACATCAATTAGACCTAGCAAATCTGGCTAGGCCTTGCGTAACTATCAAATCCATAACTTGACATTAGCAAATCTGGGCAGCCTTTGCATAACTATCAAATACATCAATTGGACCTAGCAAATCTGGCTAGGCCTTGCGTAACTATCAAATCCATAACTTGACATTAGCAAATCTGGGCAGCCTTTGCATAACTATCAAATACATCAATTAGACCTAGCAAATCTGGCTAGGCTTAGCGTAACCAACAAACAGCTTAGGCAGGAGTGCGGGAAAGGGACTGGGACGCACTTAGCCCCGACGCTCTAGCGCCACCCAGTGGCCACTTGGAGAACGCAGCGACTTGGAGACCGGGCACTTGCAGATTCTGAACCGGCAGTGCCTGGGAGACGCGTGTACCAAATTCCAAGTCTCTGGAGCCGACGGTGCCTCAGAAATTAAACTGAGAATTAAAGTTGAGGATCAGAGATGCAGCAACACATGTGTTGCTGGGACTCTGGTTTGGGGAAAAAGGAGCTAGGCCTTGTCAAATGCTCATAACTTTTAACTGGAATGACTTACAAGCACCAAACCTTAGCTTAGGCATGAGTGCGGGAAAAGGACTGGGACGCACTTAGCCCCGACGCTCTAGCGCCACCCAGTGGCCACTTGGAGAACGCAGCGACTTGGAGACCGGGCACTTGCAGATTCTGAACCGGCACTGCCTGGGAGACGCGTGTACCAAATTCCAAGTCTCTGGAGTCGACGGTGCCTCAGAAATTAAACTGAGAATTAAAGTTGAGGATCAGAGATGCAGCAACACATGTGTTGCTGGGACTCTGATTTGGGGAAAAAGGAGCTAGGCCATGTCAAATGCTCATAACTTTTAACTGGAATGACTTACAAGCATGAAACTTTGCATACTCCCTCACACATACATCTAGTTGACGCATGCCAAATTTCAGACCCCTGGTTCGTAGGCTTCAGCCGTGACGGACCCCCCAAGTCATTTATGAGGTCTTTAGCTCCCTTAAATTAGACATTTAAAATTACACCAGACAAGTTCTCTAAGGCGTGGGCTCATGAAATTTTGCATACTCCCTCATACATACATCTAGTTGACGCATGCCAAATTTCAGACCCCTGGCTCGTAGGCTTCAGCCGTGACGGACCCCCAAGTCATTTATGAGGCCTTTAGCTCCCTTAGACATTTAAAATTACACCAGACAAGTTCTCTAAGGCGTGGGCTCATGAAATTTTGCATACTCCCTCATACATACATCTAGTTGACGCATGCCAAATTTCAGACCCCTGGCTCGTAGGCTTCAGCCGTGACGGACCCCCAAGTCATTTATGAGGCCTTTAGCTCCCTTAGACATTTAAAATTACACCAGACAAGTTCTCTAAGGCGTGGGCTCATGAAATTTTGCATACTCCCTCATACATAGATCTAGTTGAAGCATGCCAAATTTCAGGCCCCTGGCTCGTAGGCTTCAGCCGTGACGGACCCCCAAGTCATTTATGAGGCCTTTAGCTCCCTTAGACATTTAAAATTACACCAGACAAGTTCTCTAAGGCGTGGGCTCATGAAATTTTGCATACTCCCTCATACATACATCTAGTTGACGCATGCCAAATTTCAGACCCCTGGCTCGTAGGCTTCAGCCGTGACGGACCCCCAAGTCATTTATGAGGCCTTTAGCTCCCTTAAATTAGACATTTAAAATTACACCAGACAAGTTCTCTAAGGCGTGGGCTCATGAAATTTTGCATACTCCCTCATACATACATCTAGTTGACGCATGCCAAATTGCAGACCCCTGGCTCGTAGGCTTCAGCCGTTACGGACCCCCAAAGTCATTTATGAGGCCTTTAGCTCCCTTAGACATTTAAAATTACACCAGACAAGTTCTCTAAGGCGTGGGCTCATGAAATTTTGCATACTCCCTCATACATACATCTAGTTGACGCATGCCAAATTTCAGACCCCTGGCTCGTAGGCTTCAGCCGTGACGGACCCCCAAGTCATTTATGAGGCCTTTAGCTCCCTTAGACATTTAAAATTACACCAGACAAGTTGTCTAAGGCGTGGGCTCATGAAATTTTGCATACTCCCTCATACATAGATCTAGTTGAAGCATGCCAAATTTCAGGCCCCTGGCTCGTAGGCTTCAGCCGTGACGGACCCCCAAGTCATTTATGAGGCCTTTAGCTCCCTTAGACATTTAAAATTACACCAGACAAGTTCTCTAAGGCGTGGGCTCATGAAATTTTGCATACTCCCTCATACATAGATCTAGTTGAAGCATGCCAAATTTCAGACCCCTGGCTCGTAGGCTTCAGCCGTGACGGACCCCCAAGTCATTTATGAGGCCTTTAGCTCCCTTAGACATTTAAAATTACACCAGACAAGTTCTCTAAGGCGTGGGCTCATGAAATTTTGCATACTCCCTCATACATACTTCTAGTTGAAGCATGCCAAATTTCAGGCCCCTGGCTCGTAGGCTTCAGCCGTGACGGACCCCCAAGTCATTTATGAGGCCTTTAGCTCCCTTAGACATTTAAAATTACACCAGACAAGTTCTCTAAGGCGTGGGCTCATGAAATTTTGCATACTCCCTCATACATACATCTAGTTGACGCATGCCAAATTTCAGACCCCTGGCTCGTAGGCTTCAGCCGTGACGGACCCCCCAAGTCATTTATGAGGCCTTTAGCTCCCATAAATTAGACATTTAAAATTACACCAGACAAGTTCTCTAAGGCGTGGGCTCATGAAATTTTGCATACTCCCTCATACATAGATCTAGTTGACGCATGCCAAATTTCAGACCCCTGGCTCGTAGGCTTCAGCCGTGACGGACCCCCAAGTCATTTATGAGGCCTTTAGCTCCGTTAGACATTTAAAATTACACCAGACAAGTTCTCTAAGGCGTGGGCTCATGAAATTTTGCATACTCCCTCATACATAGATCTAGTTGAAGCATGCCAAATTTCAGGCCCCTGGCTCGTAGGCTTCAGCCGTGACGGACCCCCAAGTCATTTATGAGGCCTTTAGCTCCCTTAGACATTTAAAATTACACCAGACAAGTTCTCTAAGGCGTGGGCTCATGAAATTTTGCATACTCCCTCATACATACATCTAGTTGACGCATGCCAAATTGCAGACCCCTGGCTCGTAGGCTTCAGCCGTGACGGACCCCCAAAGTCATTTATGAGGCCTTTAGCTCCCTTAGACATTTAAAATTACACCAGACAAGTTCTCTAAGGCGTGGGCTCATGAAATTTTGCATACTCCCTCATACATAGATCTAGTTGAAGCATGCCAAATTTCAGGCCCCTGGCTCATAGGCTTCAGCCGTGACGGACCCCCAAGTCATTTATGAGGCCTTTAGCTCCCTTAGACATTTAAAATTACACCAGACAAGTTCTCTAAGGCGTGGGCTCATGAAATTTTGCATACTCCCTCATACATACATCTAGTTGACGCATGCCAAATTTCAGACCCCTGGCTCGTAGGCTTCAGCCGTGACGGACCCCCAAGTCATTTATGAGGCCTTTAGCGCCCTTAAATTAGACATTTAAAATTACACCAGACAAGTTCTCTAAGGCGTGGGCTCATGAAATTTTGCATACTCCCTCATACATACATCTAGTTGACGCATGCCAAATTGCAGACCCCTGGCTCGTAGGCTTCAGCCGTTACGGACCCCCAAAGTCATTTATGAGGCCTTTAGCTCCCTTAGACATTTAAAATTACACCAGACAAGTTCTCTAAGGCGTGGGCTCATGAAATTTTGCATACTCCCTCATACATACATCTAGTTGACGCATGCCAAATTGCAGACCCCTGGCTCGTAGGCTTCAGCCGTTACGGACCCCCAAAGTCATTTATGAGGCCTTTAGCTCCCTTAGACATTTAAAATTACACCAGACAAGTTCTCTAAGGCGTGGGCTCATGAAATTTTGCATACTCCCTCATACATACTTCTAGTTGAAGCATGCCAAATTTCAGGCCCCTGGCTCGTAGGCTTCAGCCGTGACGGACCCCCAAGTCATTTATGAGGCCTTTAGCTCCCTTAGACATTTAAAATTACACCAGACAAGTTCTCTAAGGCGTGGGCTCATGAAATTTTGCATACTCCCTCATACATACATCTAGTTGACGCATGCCAAATTTCAGACCCCTGGCTCGTAGGCTTCAGCCGTGACGGACCCCCCAAGTCATTTATGAGGCCTTTAGCTCCCATAAATTAGACATTTAAAATTACACCAGACAAGTTCTCTAAGGCGTGGGCTCATGAAATTTTGCATACTCCCTCATACATAGATCTAGTTGACGCATGCCAAATTTCAGACCCCTGGCTCGTAGGCTTCAGCCGTGACGGACCCCCAAGTCATTTATGAGGCCTTTAGCTCCCTTAGACATTTAAAATTACACCAGACAAGTTCTCTAAGGCGTGGGCTCATGAAATTTTGCATACTCCCTCATACATAGATCTAGTTGAAGCATGCCAAATTTCAGGCCCCTGGCTCGTAGGCTTCAGCCGTGACGGACCCCCAAGTCATTTATGAGGCCTTTAGCTCCCTTAGACATTTAAAATTACACCAGACAAGTTCTCTAAGGCGTGGGCTCATGAAATTTTGCATACTCCCTCATACATAGATCTAGTTGAAGCTTGCCAAATTTCAGACCCCTGGCTCGTAGGCTTCAGCCGTGACGGACCCCCAAGTCATTTATGAGGCCTTTAGCTCCCTTAGACATTTAAAATTACACCAGACAAGTTCTCTAAGGCGTGGGCTCATGAAATTTTGCATACTCCCTCATACATACATCTAGTTGACGCATGCCAAATTTCAGACCCCTGGCTCGTAGGCTTCAGCCGTGACGGACCCCCAAGTCATTTATGAGGCCTTTAGCTCCCTTAAATTAGACATTTAAAATTACACCAGACAAGTTCTCTAAGGCGTGGGCTCATGAAATTTTGCATACTCCCTCATACATACATCTAGTTGACGCATGCCAAATTGCAGACCCCTGGCTCGTAGGCTTCAGCCGTGACGGACCCCCAAAGTCATTTATGAGGCCTTTAGCTCCCTTAGACATTTAAAATTACACCAGACAAGTTCTCTAAGGCGTGGGCTCATGAAATTTTGCATACTCCCTCATACATACTTCTAGTTGACGCATGCCAAATTTCAGGCCCCTGGCTCGTAGGCTTCAGCCTTTGCATAACTATCAAATACATCAATTAGACCTAGCAAATCTGGCTAGGCCTTGCATAACTATCAAACCCGTAATTAGACCTAGCAGATCTGGCTAGGCTTAGCGTAACCAACAAACAGCTTAGGCAGGAGTGCGGGAAAGGGACCGGGACGCACTTAGCCCCGTCGCATTCTCAAGTTAGCGTGTTAGCATTTAGCATGTCTTGGCATGCTCAGATCTGGATATACACCTTCTGCAGGTGCGCAATCCGCTGTCGTCTCGAGAGTTAGCGTGTTAGCATGTTAGCATTTAGCATGTCTTAGCATGCCCGGATCGGGCCCGAACTTTGGATCTACACGTTCTGCGCGCCCTAGGCACGCAATCTGCTCTTATCGCAAAAGTTAGCATGTTAGCATTGTTAGCATCCAAACCGGAAGTGGGCGTGTCTCCGCCTGGGAACGTCGTAGACACTCGCAACAAAGTTCCTCAGATCCCTCTCCACCAGTAGAGGCCACCTGCACCAATCAAATCAAAGCCCGCCTACATGGAAAAAAAGTTACGACGTTTTTCCGCAATATCTCGCAAACGGAGCGAGACACGGCCTTCCTTCGCACGCGTGACGCCTGTGCGCCAGGCCACGCCCAGCCACGCCCCCTGCACCGGCCGGGGGGCGGGGCCAGGGGGGGTGCAGCCACGCCCATTGCACCCCCCTCTCGCGATACCCTACTTACATAGAGGTCTAGTCACACACAACTAAAACAAAAAAACCGACAACCGCAGCCAAAAGCTCACTACGCAACTAACCGCCAGTCATTTGTAGGCACGCATGCCAGTCGCCACCAGATGGCAGGCCAGAGCACCTAACTGCTAATCGCTCTAGCGCCACCCGGTGGCGACTTGGAGACCGGGCACTTGCAGATTCTGAACCGGCAGTGCCTGGGAGACGCGTGTACCAAATTCCAAGTCTCTGGAGCCGACGGTGCCTCAGAAATTAAACTGAGAATTAAAGTTGAGGATCAGAGATGCAGCAACACATGTGTTGCTGGGACTCTGGTTTGGGGAAAAAGGAGCTAGGCCTTGTCAAATGCTCATAACTTTTAACTGGAGAGATGAATTAACAGACTTTGGAAGGGCCCGGCAGTCTGTACGGATGCCTGGAATGAGCGTCTGCTCAAGCAATCACGCTTTTATTTTACAGTTTGCAAGGGAATTAGCAGGGTAACCTTAGCAAAATCACAGAGGCCAAAGAAATTAATACAGTGAAAATAGCCTAAGTGGTCAGGCCTGATATGCAGCAGCATGACAGACAATATAAAATGTACACATGCAAATAAAGCTGAAAACCTACAGTATTTGTGGAGCATAAAAACATGATGAATAATGGGACCCTTTAAGGAAAAGAAGCCTCAAGTATTCTATCAGTGCCACCCACAGGCCACTTACTCAAGCGGTTAACATCACCATATGAGATGAATTAGCAGACTTCGGAAGGCTCCCCAAGTCATTTATGAGGCCTTTAGCTCCCTTAAATTAGACATTTAAAATTACACCAGACAAGTTCTCTAAGGCGTGGGCTCATGAAATTTTGCATACTCCCTCATACATACATCTAGTTGAGGCATGCCAAATTTCAGACCCCTGGCTCGTAGGCTTCAGCCGTGACGGACCCCCCAAGTCATTTATGAGGCCTTTAGCTCCCTTAAATTAGACATTTAAAATTACACCAGACAAGTTCTCTAAGGCGTGGGCTCATGAAATTTTGCATACTCCCTCATACATACATCTAGTTGACGCATGCCAAATTGCAGACCCCTGGCTCGTAGGCTTCAGCCGTGACGGACCCCCAAAGTCATTTATGAGGCCTTTAGCTCCATTAGACATTTAAAATTACACCAGACAAGTTCTCTAAGGCGTGGGCTCATGAAATTTTGCATACTCCCTCATACATACTTCTAGTTGAAGCATGCCAAATTTCAGGCCCCTGGCTCGTAGGCTTCAGCCGTGACGGACCCCCAAGTCATTTATGAGGCCTTTAGCTCCATTAAATTAGACATTTAAAATTACACCAGACAAGTTCTCTAAGGCGTGGGCTCATGAAATTTTGCATACTCCCTCATACATACATCTAGTTGACGCATGCCAAATTTCAGACCCCTGGCTCGTAGGCTTCAGCCGTGACGGACCCCCAAGTCATTTATGAGGCCTTTAGCTCCCTTAAATTAGACATTTAAAATTACACCAGACAAGTTCTCTAAGGCGTGGGCTCATGAAATTTTGCATACTCCCTCATACATGCATCTAGTTGACGCATGCCAAATTGCAGACCCCTGGCTCGTAGGCTTCAGCCGTGACGGACCCCCAAAGTCATTTATGAGGCCTTTAGCTCCCTTAGACATTTAAGATTAACAAACAAACAAACATGAGGGGGCGTCATGACGGAGCCCTACGAGCTAGGATTCTGAAATTCGGCACGCGTAAACTCGACGTGTGTCCGGACAAGCGTGCCGAGTTTCAAGAGCCCAGCTCTTACAGAACAGTTTTAATCGACCCTCAGATTCAGCGAGGTCGGCAATGTTAAGTGAATGGAGGCACCGCGTATGTCATTTGAAGTGTAGGAGTGGCCTAGGAAGATGATTCAAAATGTTCCTGAGACTACACAGTCTGCTCTTTAAATCACCCAATACATGTCCATTAAAATTATGCCTTCTTAATTAGATTCTAACAGGCTTTAAATGTGAGAGGCTGCATCTCTTCGACTAGGCCTCAAACTACCTTCAGGGGGCGCCACGGAGCAGCCGTAGGAGCTAGGGGTCTGAGATTTGGCACGCATAAACTAGATATGTCTCTGGACAAGTGTGCCCAGTTTCATGACTGAAGATATGACAGAACAGTTTTTATTGGCCCTCAAAGTCAGTGAGGTCGCCAATGTTAAGTGAATGGAGGCACCCCACCTGTCATTTCACAGGCCATAACTCCATGTAGGAGTGGCCTAGGAAGATGATTCAAAGTGTTCCTGAAACTAGACAGTCTGCTCTTTAAATCGCCCATTACATGTCTGTTACGATTATGCTTCTTTAATTGATTAATTTAGCTTTCAAATCAGAGGAGCATATTTTGACTGCGATTTCCTCTGTCTGGCCAAAAAATGCCTGTGTGTGCCTAGACCCACAACCCCATACTGAAAGCTTGCTGCGGCTGAGAGGGGCCTCTCTTGGAAATCAGCCCATAACTGCAGTTCCCTTTGAGCTAGAGGCCTGAAATTTGGAGCATTGATAGGGAAGGGCGGTCTGCACCAGTGACCCAAATCTGGGGGGTCTAGGCCACACGAGACAGTTTTTATTAACCCTTTAGTGTCTGGTGGTCTCACGGTCGGCCCGTGTGAGCTAGAGGTCTGAAATTTGGCATAGTGGAGCCAGATGTATGGGGAAATAACATACTGAACTTTCACGAGCGCAGCCCTCACCAATGGCCCGCAAAGCACATAAAGGTACCTGTACCCTCAGCCGTGTGAGAAAGATGGCTGGATTTTCTCCTGCATACACTAGGGACATGGACAAACACACCTGTAAAGTTTCATGCATGTACACCTCATAGAAGAGTTTTTATTGACCCTCAAAGTCAGTGAGGTCGCCAATGTTAAGTGAATGGAGGCACCCCACCTGGCATTTGACAGGCCATAACTCTGTGTAGGAGTCACCTAGGAAGACGATTCAAAGTGTTCCTGAAACTAGACAGTCTGCTCTTCAATATCGTCCATGCATGTCTATTAAAATTATGCCTCCTTAATTAGAAACCAGCCTGTTTTGTTTTTCTTCTTATCGTCAGTGGCTGCATTTTTTCCGACTAGGCCTCAAACTATATTGAGGGGGCATAACGCCTGATCTGTACGAGCTAGGGGTCTGAAATTCGGCCTGCCCAAACTAGATGCACATATGAACAAGTTTGCCAAGTTTCGTGAGCACAGCTCTTAACACTGAGCCGCAGTGGCCCTTTTAGTTTGGTAAAGTCGCTAATGGAAGATAATGCGGACATAAAACACTAGGCCTCAAACGAAGCTGACCGGCCGCTACGGCCGAACCGTACGAGCTAGGGCTCTGAAATTCGCCGTGCTCATACTAGATATAAGTGTGAATTAACCTGCCAAGTTTCAAGAATGTAACTCTTAAAGAACAAGTTTGGTGGACCTGTACCTTTACATTTCAATTAGCTTTTAAACGCTGAAGTGGCGGGTAACCTGAGGGGGTCCTGCAGCTGAACCGTGTGAGCTAGGGGCTTGAAATTTCACACAGATAAACTAGATACAGGTATGAATAAGTGTGCCAAGTTCCATTAGCGCAGCCCTTACCACTCAGCCGCAGTGGGCTTTAGAGTTTGCTAACTTAGGCAATATATGCCAATGCGAAGAAATGAGACTAGGCCTCAAACGAAGCTGACCAGCTGCTACGGCCGAACCGTACGAGCTAGGGCTCTGAAATTCGGCGTGCTCATACTAGATATAAGTATGAATTAAGCTGCCAAGTTTCAAGAATGCACCCCTGCAGGCGTGGGCTCATGAAATTTTGCATACTCCCTCATACATACATCTAGTTGACGCATGCCAAATTTCAGACCCCTGGCTCGTAGGGTCAGGCTGGAGGTGGTGCTGAGCAAGGCATTCGCAGTAAGGGACAGCCATTAGGCTTAAACCCCTTACCCCCAGCCCTAACCATAAAAAACCCTTACCTCTTCCCTAGCCATAATACCCCCTTCCCTAACACTGAAACCCACTTCCCTAACCCTAAAACCCCCTTCCCTAACCCTAAAACCCCCTTCCCTAACGCTGAAACCCCCTTCCCTAACCCTAAAACCCCCTTCCCTAACCCTAAAACCCCCTTCCCTAATGCTGAAACCCCCTTCCCTAACCCTAAAACCCCCTTCCCTAACGCTGAAACCCCCTTCCCTAACCCTAAAACCCCCTTCCCTAACCCTGAAACCCCCTTCCCTAACGCTGAAACCCCCTTCCCTAACCATAAGACCCTCTACATACTCTAACCCAAACCCTGAAATCAGTAATTGGACCTAGCAAATCTGTCTAGGCCTTGCGTAACTATCAAATCCATAACTTGACATTAGCAAATCTGGGCAGCCTTTGCATAACTATCAAATACATCAATAAGACCTAGCAAATCTGGCTAGGCCTTGCGTAACTATCAAATCCATAACTTGACATTAGCAAATCTGGGCAGCCTTTGCATAACTATCAAATACATCAATTGGACCTAGCAAATCTGGCTAGGCCTTGCGTAACTATCAAATCCATAACTTGACATTAGCAAATCTGGGCAGCCTTTGCATAACTATCAAATACATCAATTAGACCTAGCAAATCTGGCTAGGCCTTGCGTAACTATCAAATCCATAACTTGACATTAGCAAATCTGGGCAGCCTTTGGATAACTATCAAAAACATCAATTGGACCTAGCAAATCTGGCTAGGCCTTGCGTAACTATCAAATCCATAACTTGACATTAGCAAATCTGGGCAGCCTTTGCATAACTATCAAATACATCAATTAGACCTAGCAAATCTGGCTAGGCCTTGCGTAACTATCAAATCCATAACTTGACATTAGCAAATCTGGGCAGCCTTTGCATAACTATCAAATACATCAATTGGACCTAGCAAATCTGGCTAGGCCTTGCGTAACTATCAAATCCATAACTTGACATTAGCAAATCTGGGCAGCCTTTGCATAACTATCAAATACATCAATTAGACCTAGCAAATCTGGCTAGGCCTTGCGTAACTATCAAATCCATAACTTGACATTAGCAAATCTGGGCAGCCTTTGCATAACTATCAAATACATCAATTAGACCTAGCAAATCTGGCTAGGCCTTGCGTAACTATCAAATCCATAACTTGACATTAGCAAATCTGGGCAGCCTTTGCATAACTATCAAATACATCAATTAGACCTAGCAAATCTGGCTAGGCCTTGCGTAACTATCAAATCCATAACTTGACATTAGCAAATCTGGGCAGCCTTTGCATAACTATCAAATACATCAATTGGACCTAGCAGATCTGGCTAGGCCTTGCGTAACTATCAAATCCATAACTTGACATTAGCAAATCTGGGCAGCCTTTGCATAACTATCAAATACATCAATTAGACCTAGCAAATCTGGCTAGGCCTTGCGTAACTATCAAATCCATAACTTGACATTAGCAAATCTGGGCAGCCTTTGCATAACTATCAAATACATCAATTGGACCTAGCAAATCTGGCTAGGCCTTGCGTAACTATCAAATCCATAACTTGACATTAGCAAATCTGGGCAGCCTTTGCATAACTATCAAATACATCAATTAGACCTAGCAAATCTGGCTAGGCCTTGCGTAACTATCAAATCCATAACTTGACATTAGCAAATCTGGGCAGCCTTTGCATAACTATCAAATACATCAATTAGACCTAGCAAATCTGGCTAGGCCTTGCGTAACTATCAAATCCATAACTTGACATTAGCAAATCTGGGCAGCCTTTGCATAACTATCAAATACATCAATTGGACCTAGCAAATCTGGCTAGGCCTTGCGTAACTATCAAATCCATAACTTGACATTAGCAAATCTGGGCAGCCTTTGCATAACTATCAAATACATCAATTAGACCTAGCAAATCTGGCTAGGCCTTGCGTAACTATCAAATCCATAACTTGACATTAGCAAATCTGGGCAGCCTTTGCATAACTATCAAATACATCAATTAGACCTAGCAAATCTGGCTAGGCCTTGCGTAACTATCAAATCCATAACTTGACATTAGCAAATCTGGGCAGCCTTTCCATAACTATCAAATACATCAATTGGACCTAGCAAATCTGGCTAGGCCTTGCGTAACTATCAAATCCATAACTTGACATTAGCAAATCTGGGCAGCCTTTGCATAACTATCAAATACATCAATTAGACCTAGCAAATCTGGCTAGGCTTAGCGTAACCAACAAACAGCTTAGGCAGGAGTGCGGGAAAGGGACTGGGACGCACTTAGCCCCGACGCTCTAGCGCCACCCAGTGGCCACTTGGAGAACGCAGCGACTTGGAGACCGGGCACTTGCAGATTCTGAACCGGCAGTGCCTGGGAGACGCGTGTACCAAATTCCAAGTCTCTGGAGCCGACGGTGCCTCAGAAATTAAACTGAGAATTAAAGTTGAGGATCAGAGATGCAGCAACACATGTGTTGCTGGGACTCTGGTTTGGGGAAAAAGGAGCTAGGCCTTGTCAAATGCTCATAACTTTTAACTGGAATGACTTACAAGCACCAAACCTTAGCTTAGGCATGAGTGCGGGAAAAGGACTGGGACGCACTTAGCCCCGACGCTCTAGCGCCACCCAGTGGCCACTTGGAGAACGCAGCGACTTGGAGACCGGGCACTTGCAGATTCTGAACCGGCACTGCCTGGGAGACGCGTGTACCAAATTCCAAGTCTCTGGAGTCGACGGTGCCTCAGAAATTAAACTGAGAATTAAAGTTGAGGATCAGAGATGCAGCAACACATGTGTTGCTGGGACTCTGATTTGGGGAAAAAGGAGCTAGGCCATGTCAAATGCTCATAACTTTTAACTGGAATGACTTACAAGCATGAAACTTTGCATACTCCCTCACACATACATCTAGTTGACGCATGCCAAATTTCAGACCCCTGGTTCGTAGGCTTCAGCCGTGACGGACCCCCCAAGTCATTTATGAGGTCTTTAGCTCCCTTAAATTAGACATTTAAAATTACACCAGACAAGTTCTCTAAGGCGTGGGCTCATGAAATTTTGCATACTCCCTCATACATACATCTAGTTGACGCATGCCAAATTTCAGACCCCTGGCTCGTAGGCTTCAGCCGTGACGGACCCCCAAGTCATTTATGAGGCCTTTAGCTCCCTTAGACATTTAAAATTACACCAGACAAGTTCTCTAAGGCGTGGGCTCATGAAATTTTGCATACTCCCTCATACATACATCTAGTTGACGCATGCCAAATTTCAGACCCCTGGCTCGTAGGCTTCAGCCGTGACGGACCCCCAAGTCATTTATGAGGCCTTTAGCTCCCTTAGACATTTAAAATTACACCAGACAAGTTCTCTAAGGCGTGGGCTCATGAAATTTTGCATACTCCCTCATACATAGATCTAGTTGAAGCATGCCAAATTTCAGGCCCCTGGCTCGTAGGCTTCAGCCGTGACGGACCCCCAAGTCATTTATGAGGCCTTTAGCTCCCTTAGACATTTAAAATTACACCAGACAAGTTCTCTAAGGCGTGGGCTCATGAAATTTTGCATACTCCCTCATACATACATCTAGTTGACGCATGCCAAATTTCAGACCCCTGGCTCGTAGGCTTCAGCCGTGACGGACCCCCAAGTCATTTATGAGGCCTTTAGCTCCCTTAAATTAGACATTTAAAATTACACCAGACAAGTTCTCTAAGGCGTGGGCTCATGAAATTTTGCATACTCCCTCATACATACATCTAGTTGACGCATGCCAAATTGCAGACCCCTGGCTCGTAGGCTTCAGCCGTTACGGACCCCCAAAGTCATTTATGAGGCCTTTAGCTCCCTTAGACATTTAAAATTACACCAGACAAGTTCTCTAAGGCGTGGGCTCATGAAATTTTGCATACTCCCTCATACATACATCTAGTTGACGCATGCCAAATTTCAGACCCCTGGCTCGTAGGCTTCAGCCGTGACGGACCCCCAAGTCATTTATGAGGCCTTTAGCTCCCTTAGACATTTAAAATTACACCAGACAAGTTGTCTAAGGCGTGGGCTCATGAAATTTTGCATACTCCCTCATACATAGATCTAGTTGAAGCATGCCAAATTTCAGGCCCCTGGCTCGTAGGCTTCAGCCGTGACGGACCCCCAAGTCATTTATGAGGCCTTTAGCTCCCTTAGACATTTAAAATTACACCAGACAAGTTCTCTAAGGCGTGGGCTCATGAAATTTTGCATACTCCCTCATACATAGATCTAGTTGACGCATGCCAAATTTCAGACCCCTGGCTCGTAGGCTTCAGCCGTTACGGACCCCCAAAGTCATTTATGAGGCCTTTAGCTCCCTTAGACATTTAAAATTACACCAGACAAGTTTTCTAAGGCGTGGGCTCATGAAATTTTGCATACTCCCTCATACATACTTCTAGTTGAAGCATGCCAAATTTCAGGCCCCTGGCTCGTAGGCTTCAGCCGTGACGGACCCCCAAGTCATTTATGAGGCCTTTAGCTCCCTTAGACATTTAAAATTACACCAGACAAGTTTTCTAAGGCGTGGGCTCATGAAATTTTGCATACTCCCTCATACATACATCTAGTTGACGCATGCCAAATTTCAGACCCCTGGCTCGTAGGCTTCAGCCGTGACGGACCCCCAAGTAATTTATGAGGCCTTTAGCTCCCTTAAATTAGACATTTAAAATTACACCAGACAAGTTCTCTAAGGCGTGGGCTCATGAAATTTTGCATACTCCCTCATACATACATCTAGTTGACGCATGCCAAATTTCAGACCCCTGGCTCGTAGGCTTCAGCCGTGACGGACCCCCAAGTCATTTATGAGGCCTTTAGCTCCCTTAGACATTTAAAATTACACCAGACAAGTTTTCTAAGGCGTGGGCTCATGAAATTTTGCATACTCCCTCATACATACATCTAGTTGACGCATGCCAAATTTCAGACCCCTGGCTCGTAGGCTTCAGCCGTGACGGACCCCCAAGTAATTTATGAGGCCTTTAGCTCCCTTAAATTAGACATTTAAAATTACACCAGACAAGTTCTCTAAGGCGTGGGCTCATGAAATTTTGCATACTCCCTCATACATACATCTAGTTGACGCATGCCAAATTTCAGACCCCTGGCTCGTAGGCTTCAGCCGTGACGGACCCCCAAGTCATTTATGAGGCCTTTAGCTCCCTTAGACATTTAAAATTACACCAGACAAGTTGTCTAAGGCGTGGGCTCATGAAATTTTGCATACTCCCTCATACATAGATCTAGTTGAAGCATGCCAAATTTCAGGCCCCTGGCTCGTAGGCTTCAGCCGTGACGGACCCCCAAGTCATTTATGAGGCCTTTAGCTCCCTTAGACATTTAAAATTACACCAGACAAGTTCTCTAAGGCGTGGGCTCATGAAATTTTGCATACTCCCTCATACATAGATCTAGTTGAAGCATGCCAAATTTCAGACCCCTGGCTCGTAGGCTTCAGCCGTGACGGACCCCCAAGTCATTTATGAGGCCTTTAGCTCCCTTAGACATTTAAAATTACACCAGACAAGTTCTCTAAGGCGTGGGCTCATGAAATTTTGCATACTCCCTCATACATACATCTAGTTGACGCATGCCAAATTTCAGACCCCTGGCTCGTAGGCTTCAGCCGTGACGGACCCCCAAGTCATTTATGAGGCCTTTAGCTCCCTTAAATTAGACATTTAAAATTACACCAGACAAGTTCTCTAAGGCGTGGGCTCATGAAATTTTGCATACTCCCTCATACATACATCTAGTTGACGCATGCCAAATTGCAGACCCCTGGCTCGTAGGCTTCAGCCGTGACGGACCCCCAAAGTCATTTATGAGGCCTTTAGCTCCCTTAGACATTTAAAATTACACCAGACAAGTTCTCTAAGGCGTGGGCTCATGAAATTTTGCATACTCCCTCATACATACTTCTAGTTGACGCATGCCAAATTTCAGGCCCCTGGCTCGTAGGCTTCAGCCTTTGCATAACTATCAAATACATCAATTAGACCTAGCAAATCTGGCTAGGCCTTGCATAACTATCAAACCCGTAATTAGACCTAGCAGATCTGGCTAGGCTTAGCGTAACCAACAAACAGCTTAGGCAGGAGTGCGGGAAAGGGACCGGGACGCACTTAGCCCCGTCGCATTCTCAAGTTAGCGTGTTAGCATTTAGCATGTCTTGGCATGCTCAGATCTGGATATACACCTTCTGCAGGTGCGCAATCCGCTGTCGTCTCGAGAGTTAGCGTGTTAGCATGTTAGCATTTAGCATGTCTTAGCATGCCCGGATCGGGCCCGAACTTTGGATCTACACGTTCTGCGTGCCCTAGGCACGCAATCTGCTCTTATCGCAAAAGTTAGCATGTTAGCATTGTTAGCATCCAAACCGGAAGTGGGCGTGTCTCCGCCTGGGAACGTCGTAGACACTCGCAACAAAGTTCCTCAGATCCCTCTCCACCAGTAGAGGCCACCTGCACCAATCAAATCAAAGCCCGCCTACATGGAAAAAAAGTTACGACGTTTTTCCGCAATATCTCGCAAACGGAGCGAGACACGGCCTTCCTTCGCACGCGTGACGCCTGTGCGCCAGGCCACGCCCAGCCACGCCCCCTGCACCGGCCGGGGGGCGGGGCCAGGGGGGTGCAGCCACGCCCATTGCACCCCCCTCTCGCGATACCCTACTTACATAGAGGTCTAGTCACACACAACTAAAACAAAAAAACCGACAACCGCAGCCAAAAGCTCACTACGCAACTAACCGCCAGTCATTTGTAGGCACGCATGCCAGTCGCCACCAGATGGCAGGCCAGAGCACCTAACTGCTAATCGCTCTAGCGCCACCCGGTGGCGACTTGGAGACCGGGCACTTGCAGATTCTGAACCGGCAGTGCCTGGGAGACGCGTGTACCAAATTCCAAGTCTCTGGAGCCGACGGTGCCTCAGAAATTAAACTGAGAATTAAAGTTGAGGATCAGAGATGCAGCAACACATGTGTTGCTGGGACTCTGGTTTGGGGAAAAAGGAGCTAGGCCTTGTCAAATGCTCATAACTTTTAACTGGAATGACTTACAAGCACCAAACCTTAGCTTAGGCATGAGTGCGGGAAAAGGACTGGGACGCACTTAGCCCCGACGCTCTAGCGCCACCCAGTGGCCACTTGGAGAACGCAGCGACTTGGAGACCGGGCACTTGCAGATTCTGAACCGGCACTGCCTGGGAGACGCGTGTACCAAATTCCAAGTCTCTGGAGTCGACGGTGCCTCAGAAATTAAACTGAGAATTAAAGTTGAGGATCAGAGATGCAGCAACACATGTGTTGCTGGGACTCTGATATGGGGAAAAAGGAGCTCGGCCTTGTCAAATGCTCATAACTTTTAACTGGAATGACTGACAAGCATGAAACTTGGAATACTCCCTCATACATAGATCTAGTTGACGCATGCCAAATTTCAGACCCCTGGCTCGTAGGCTTCAGCCGTGACGGACCCCCCAAGTCCTTTATGAGGCCTTTAGCTCCCTTAAATTAGACATTTGAAATTACACCAGACAAGTTCTCTAAGGCGTGGGCTCATGAAATTTTGCATACTCCCTCATACATACATCTAGTTGACGCATGCCAAATTTCAGACCCCTGGCTCGTAGGCTTCAGCCGTGACGGACCCCCCTAGTCCTTTATGAGGCCTTTAGCTCCCTTAAATTAGACATTTGAAATTACACCAGACAAGTTCTCTAAGGCGTGGGCTCATGAAATTTTGCAAACTCCCTCATACATACATCTAGTTGACGCATGCCAAATTTCAGACCCCTGGCTCGTAGGCTTCAGCCGTGACGGACCCCCCTAGTCCTTTATGAGGCCTTTAGCTCCCTTAAACTAGACATTTAAAATTACACCAGACAAGTTCTCTAAGGCGTGGGCTCATGAAATTTTGCAAACTCCCTCATACATACATCTAGTTGACGCATGCCAAATTTCAGACCCCTGGCTCGTAGGCTTCAGCCGTGACGGACCCCCCTAGTCCTTTATGAGGCCTTTAGCTCCCTTAAATTAGACATTTAAAATTACACCAGACAAGTTCTCTAAGGCGTGGGCTCATGAAATTTTGCAAACTCCCTCATACATAGATCTAGTTGACGCATGCCAAATTTCAGACCCCTGGCTCGTAGGCTTCAGCCGTGACGGACCCCCCAAGTCCTTTATGAGGCCTTTAGCTCCCTTAAATTAGACATTTGAAATTACACCAGACAAGTTCTCTAAGGCGTGGGCTCATGAAATTTTGCAAACTCCCTCATACATACATCTAGTTGACGCATGCCAAATTTCAGACCCCTGGCTCGTAGGCTTCAGCCGTGACGGACCCCCCAAGTCCTTTATGAGGCCTTTAGCTCCCTTAAATTAGACATTTGAAATTACACCAGACAAGTTCTCTAAGGCGTGGGCTCATGAAATTTTGCAAACTCCCTCATACATACATCTAGTTGACGCATGCCAAATTTCAGACCCCTGGCTCGTAGGCTTCAGCCGTGACGGACCCCCCTAGTCCTTTATGAGGCCTTTAGCTCCCTTAAATTAGACATTTAAAATTACACCAGACAAGTTCTCTAAGGCGTGGGCTCATGAAATTTTGCAAACTCCCTCATACATACATCTAGTTGACGCATGCCAAATTTCAGACCCCTGGCTCGTAGGCTTCAGCCGTGACGGACCCCCCTAGTCCTTTATGAGGCCTTTAGCTCCCTTAAATTAGACATTTAAAATTACACCAGACAAGTTCTCTAAGGCGTGGGCTCATGAAATTTTGCAAACTCCCTCATACATACATCTAGTTGACGCATGCCAAATTTCAGACCCCTGGCTCGTAGGCTTCAGCCGTGACGGACCCCCCAAGTCCTTTATGAGGCCTTTAGCTCCCTTAAACTAGACATTTGAAATTACACCAGACAAGTTCTCTAAGGCGTGGGCTCATGAAATTTTGCAAACTCCCTCATACATAGATCTAGTTGACGCATGCCAAATTTCAGACCCCTGGCTCGTAGGCTTCAGCCGTGACGGACCCCCCTAGTCCTTTATGAGGCCTTTAGCTCCCTTAAATTAGACATTTAAAATTACACCAGACAAGTTCTCTAAGGCGTGGGCTCATGAAATTTTGCAAACTCCCTCATACATACATCTAGTTGACGCATGCCAAATTTCAGACCCCTGGCTCGTAGGCTTCAGCCGTGACGGACCCCCCCAAGTCCTTTATGAGGCCTTTAGCTCCCTTAGACATTTAAAATTACACAAGACAAGTTCTCTAAGGCGTGGGCTCATGAAATTTTGCAAACTCCCTCATACATAGATCTAGTTGACGCATGCCAAATTTCAGACCCCTGGCTCGTAGGCTTCAGCCGTGACGGACCCCCCAAGTCCTTTATGAGGCCTTTAGCTCCCTTAAACTAGACATTTAAAATTACACCAGACAAGTTCTCTAAGGCGTGGGCTCATGAAATTTTGCAAACTCCCTCATACATAGATCTAGTTGACGCATGCCAAATTTCAGACCCCTGGCTCGTAGGCTTCAGCCGTGACGGACCCCCCAAGTCCTTTATGAGGCCTTTAGCTCCCTTAAATTAGACATTTGAAATTACACCAGACAAGTTCTCTAAGGCGTGGGCTCATGAAATTTTGCAAACTCCCTCATACATAGATCTAGTTGACGCATGCCAAATTTCAGACCCCTGGCTCGTAGGCTTCAGCCGTGACGGACCCCCCAAGTCCTTTATGAGGCCTTTAGCTCCCTTAAATTAGACATTTAAAATTACACCAGACAAGTTCTCTAAGGCGTGGGCTCATGAAATTTTGGAAACTCCCTCATACATACATCTAGTTGACGCATGCCAAATTTCAGACCCCTGGCTCGTAGGCTTCAGCCGTGACGGACCCCCCAAGTCCTTTATGAGGCCTTTAGCTCCCTTAAACTAGACATTTAAAATTACACCAGACAAGTTCTCTAAGGCGTGGGCTCATGAAATTTTGCAAACTCCCTCATACATAGATCTAGTTGACGCATGCCAAATTTCAGACCCCTGGCTCGTAGGCTTCAGCCGTGACGGACCCCCCCAATTCCTTTATGAGGCCTTTAGCTCCCTTAAATTAGACATTTGAAATTACACCAGACAAGTTCTCTAAGGCGTGGGCTCATGAAATTTTGCAAACTCCCTCATACATACATCTAGTTGACGCATGCCAAATTTCAGACCCCTGGCTCGTAGGCTTCAGCCGTGACGGACCCCACTAGTCCTTTATGAGGCCTTTAGCTCCCTTAAATTAGACATTTAAAATTACACCAGACAAGTTCTCTAAGGCGTGGGCTCATGAAATTTTGCAAACTCCCTCATACATACATCTAGTTGACGCATGCCAAATTTCAGACCCCTGGCTCGTAGGCTTCAGCCGTGACGGACCCCCCTAGTCCTTTATGAGGCCTTTAGCTCCCTTAAATTAGACATTTAAAATTACACCAGACAAGTTCTCTAAGGCGTGGGCTCATGAAATTTTGCAAACTCCCTCATACATACATCTAGTTGACGCATGCCAAATTTCAGACCCCTGGCTCGTAGGCTTCAGCCGTGACGGACCCCCCAATTCCTTTATGAGGCCTTTAGCTCCCTTAAACTAGACATTTGAAATTACACCAGACAAGTTCTCTAAGGCGTGGGCTCATGAAATTTTGCAAACTCCCTCATACATAGATCTAGTTGACGCATGCCAAATTTCAGACCCCTGGCTCGTAGGCTTCAGCCGTGACGGACCCCCCTAGTCCTTTATGAGGCCTTTAGCTCCCTTAAATTAGACATTTAAAATTACACCAGACAAGTTCTCTAAGGCGTGGGCTCATGAAATTTTGCAAACTCCCTCATACATACATCTAGTTGACGCATGCCAAATTTCAGACCCCTGGCTCGTAGGCTTCAGCCGTGACGGACCCCCCAAGTCCTTTATGAGGCCTTTAGCTCCCTTAAATTAGACATTTGAAATTACACCAGACAAGTTCTCTAAGGCGTGGGCTCATGAAATTTTGCAAACTCCCTCATACATAGATCTAGTTGACGCATGCCAAATTTCAGACCCCTGGCTCGTAGGCTTCAGCCGTGACGGACCCCCCTAGTCCTTTATGAGGCCTTTAGCTCCCTTAAATTAGACATTTGAAATTACACCAGACAAGTTCTCTAAGGCGTGGGCTCATGAAATTTTGCAAACTCCCTCATACATACATCTAGTTGACGCATGCCAAATTTCAGACCCCTGGCTCGTAGGCTTCAGCCGTGACGGACCCCCCCAAGTCATTTATGAGGCCTTTAGCTCCCTTAGACATTTAAAATTACACAAGACAAGTTCTCTAAGGCGTGGGCTCATGAAATTTTGCAAACTCCCTCATACATAGATCTAGTTGACGCATGCCAAATTTCAGACCCCTGGCTCGTAGGCTTCAGCCGTGACGGACCCCCCAAGTCCTTTATGAGGCCTTTAGCTCCCTTAAACTAGACATTTAAAATTACACCAGACAAGTTCTCTAAGGCGTGGGCTCATGAAATTTTGCAAACTCCCTCATACATAGATCTAGTTGACGCATGCCAAATTTCAGACCCCTGGCTCGTAGGCTTCAGCCGTGACGGACCCCCCAAGTCCTTTATGAGGCCTTTAGCTCCCTTAAATTAGACATTTGAAATTACACCAGACAAGTTCTCTAAGGCGTGGGCTCATGAAATTTTGCAAACTCCCTCATACATAGATCTAGTTGACGCATGCCAAATTTCAGACCCCTGGCTCGTAGGCTTCAGCCGTGACGGACCCCCCAAGTCCTTTATGAGGCCTTTAGCTCCCTTAAATTAGACATTTAAAATTACACCAGACAAGTTCTCTAAGGCGTGGGCTCATGAAATTTTGGAAACTCCCTCATACATACATCTAGTTGACGCATGCCAAATTTCAGACCCCTGGCTCGTAGGCTTCAGCCGTGACGGACCCCCCAAATCCTTTATGAGGCCTTTAGCTCCCTTAAACTAGACATTTAAAATTACACCAGACAAGTTCTCTAAGGCGTGGGCTCATGAAATTTTGCAAACTCCCTCATACATAGATCTAGTTGACGCATGCCAAATTTCAGACCCCTGGCTCGTAGGCTTCAGCCGTGACGGACCCCCCAATTCCTTTATGAGGCCTTTAGCTCCCTTAAATTAGACATTTGAAATTACACCAGACAAGTTCTCTAAGGCGTGGGCTCATGAAATTTTGGAAACTCCCTCATACATAGATCTAGTTGACGCATGCCAAATTTCAGACCCCTGGCTCGTAGGGTCAGGCTGGAGGTGGTGCTGAGCAAGGCATTCGCAGTAAGGGACAGCCATTACGCTTAAACCCCTTACCCCCAGCCCTAACCATAAAAAACCCTTACCTCTTCCCTAGTCATAATACCCCCTTCCCTAACACTGAAACCCCCTTCCCTAACCCTAAAACCCCCTTCCCTAACGCTGAAACCCCCTTCCCTAACCATAAAACCCCCTTCCCTAACCCTAAAACCCCCTTCCCTAACGCTGAAACCACCTTCCCTAACCATAAGACCCTCTTCCCTAACCATTAGACCCTCTGCCCTGACCACATACTCTAACCCAAACCCTGAAATCAGTAATTGGACCTAGCAAATCAGGCTAGGCCTTGCGTAACTATCAAATCCATAACTTGACATTAGCAAATCTGGGCAGCCTTTGCATAACTATCAAATACATCAGTTAGACCTAGCAAATCTGGCTAGGCTTAGCGTAACCAACAAACAGCTTAGGCAGGAGTGCGGGAAAGGGACTGGGACGCACTTAGCCCCGTCGCATTCTCAAGTTAGCGTGTTAGCATTTAGCATGTCTTGGCATGCTCAGATCTTGATATACACCTTCTGCAGGTGCGCAATCCGCCGTCGTCTCAAGAGTTAGCGTGTTAGCATGCTAGCGTTTAGCATGTCTTAGCATGCCCGGATCGGGCCCGAACTTTGGATCTACACGTTCTGCGCGTCCTGGGCGCGCAATCTGCTCTTATCGCAAAAGTTAGCATGTTAGCATTGTTAGCATCCAAACCGGAAGTGGGCGTGTCTCCGCCTGGGAACGTCGTAGACACTCGCAACAAAGTTCCTCAGATCCCTCTCCACCAGTAGAGGCCACCTGCACCAATCAAATCAAAGCCCGCCTACATGGAAAAAAAGTTACGACGTTTTTCCGCAATATCTCGCAAACGGAGCGAGACACGGCCTTCCTTCGCACGCGTGACGCCTGTGCGCCAGGCCACGCCCAGCCACGCCCCCTGCACCGGCCGGGGGGCGGGGCCAGGGGGGGTGCAGCCACGCCCATTGCACCCCCCTCTCGCGATACCCTACTTACATAGAGGTCTAGTCACACACAACTAAAACAAAAAAACCGACAACCGCAGCCAAAAGCTCACTACGCAACTAACCGCCAGTCATTTGTAGGCACGCATGCCAGTCGCCACCAGATGGCAGGCCAGAGCACCTAACTGCTAATCGCTCTAGCGCCACCCGGTGGCGACTTGGAGACCGGGCACTTGCAGATTCTGAACCGGCAGTGCCTGGGAGACGCGTGTACCAAATTCCAAGTCTCTGGAGCCGACGGAGCCTCAGAAATTAAACTGAGAATTAAAGTTGAGGATCAGAGATGCAGCAACACATGTGTTGCTGGGACTCTGGTTTGGGGAAAAAGGAGCTAGGCCTTGTCAAATGCTCATAACTTTTAACTGGAATGACTTACAAGCACCAAACCTTAGCTTAGGCATGAGTGCGGGAAAAGGACTGGGACGCACTTAGCCCCGACGCTCTAGCGCCACCCAGTGGCCACTTGGAGAACGCAGCGACTTGGAGACCGGGCACTTGCAGATTCTGAACCGGCACTGCCTGGGAGACGCGTGTACCAAATTCCAAGTCTCTGGAGTCGACGGTGCCTCAGAAATTAAACTGAGAATTAAAGTTGAGGATCAGAGATGCAGCAACACATGTGTTGCTGGGACTCTGATTTGGGGAAAAAGGAGCTAGGCCATGTCAAATGCTCATAACTTTTAACTGGAATGACTTACAAGCATGAAACTTTGCATACTCCCTCACACATACATCTAGTTGACGCATGCCAAATTTCAGACCCCTGGTTCGTAGGCTTCAGCCGTGACGGACCCCCCAAATCATTTATGAGGCCTTTAGCTCCCTTAAATTAGACATTTAAAATTACACCAGACAAGTTCTCTAAGGCGTGGGCTCATGAAATTTTGCATACTCCCTCATACATACATCTAGTTGACGCATGCCAAATTTCAGACCCCTGGCTCGTAGGCTTCAGCCGTGACGGACCCCCAAGTCATTTATGAGGCCTTTAGCTCCCTTAGACATTTAAAATTACACCAGACAAGTTCTCTAAGGCGTGGGCTCATGAAATTTTGCATACTCCCTCATACATACATCTAGTTGACGCATGCCAAATTTCAGACCCCTGGCTCGTAGGCTTCAGCCGTGACGGACCCCCAAGTCATTTATGAGGCCTTTAGCTCCCTTAGACATTTAAAATTACACCAGACAAGTTCTCTACGGCGTGGGCTCATGAAATTTTGCATACTCCCTCATACATACATCTTGTTGACGCATGCCAAATTTCAGACCCCTGGCTCGTAGGCTTCAGCCGTGACGGACCCCCAAGTCATTTATGAGGCCTTTAGCTCCCTTAGACATTTAAAATTACACCAGACAAGTTCTCTAAGGCGTGGGCTCATGAAATTTTGCATACTCCCTCATACATACATCTAGTTGACGCATGCCAAATTTCAGACCCCTGGCTCGTAGGCTTCAGCCGTGACGGACCCCCTAGTAATTTATGAGGCCTTTAGCTCCCTTAAATTAGACATTTAAAATTACACCAGACAAGTTCTCTAAGGCGTGGGCTCATGAAATTTTGCATACTCCCTCATACATACATCTAGTTGACGCATGCCAAATTGCAGACCCCTGGCTCGTAGGCTTCAGCCGTGACGGACCCCCAAAGTCATTTATGAGGCCTTTAGCTCCCTTAGACATTTAAAATTACACCAGACAAGTTCTCTAAGGCGTGGGCTCATGAAATTTTGCATACTCCCTCATACATAGATCTAGTTGACGCATGCCAAATTTCAGACCCCTGGCTCGTAGGCTTCAGCCGTTACGGACCCCCAAAGTCATTTATGAGGCCTTTAGCTCCCTTAGACATTTAAAATTACACCAGACAAGTTTTCTAAGGCGTGGGCTCATGAAATTTTGCATACTCCCTCATACATACTTCTAGTTGAAGCATGCCAAATTTCAGGCCCCTGGCTCGTAGGCTTCAGCCGTGACGGACCCCCAAGTCATTTATGAGGCCTTTAGCTCCCTTAGACATTTAAAATTACACCAGACAAGTTCTCTAAGGCGTGGGCTCATGAAATTTTGCATACTCCCTCATACATACATCTAGTTGACGCATGCCAAATTTCAGACCCCTGGCTCGTAGGCTTCAGCCGTGACGGACCCCCAAGTCATTTATGAGGCCTTTAGCTCCCTTAAATTAGACATTTAAAATTACACCAGACAAGTTCTCTAAGGCGTGGGCTCATGAAATTTTGCATACTCCCTCATACATACATCTAGTTGACGCATGCCAAATTTCAGACCCCTGGCTCGTAGGCTTCAGCCGTGACGGACCCCCAAGTCATTTATGAGGCCTTTAGCTCCCTTAGACATTTAAAATTACACCAGACAAGTTCTCTAAGGCGTGGGCTCATGAAATTTTGCATACTCCCTCATACATACATCTAGTTGACGCATGCCAAATTTCAGACCCCTGGCTCGTAGGCTTCAGCCGTGACGGACCCCCAAGTCATTTATGAGGCCTTTAGCTCCCTTAAATTAGACATTTAAAATTACACCAGACAAGTTCTCTAAGGCGTGGGCTCATGAAATTTTGCATACTCCCTCATACATACATCTAGTTGACGCATGCCAAATTGCAGACCCCTGGCTCGTAGGCTTCAGCCGTGACGGACCCCCAAAGTCATTTATGAGGCCTTTAGCTCCCTTAGACATTTAAAATTACACCAGACAAGTTCTCTAAGGCGTGGGCTCATGAAATTTTGCATACTCCCTCATACATAGATCTAGTTGACGCATGCCAAATTTCAGACCCCTGGCTCGTAGGCTTCAGCCGTTACGGACCCCCAAGTCATTTATGAGGCCTTTAGCTCCCTTAGACATTTAAAATTACACCAGACAAGTTCTCTAAGGCGTGGGCTCATGAAATTTTCCATACTCCCTCATACATACATCTAGTTGACGCATGCCAAATTTCAGGCCCCTGGCTCGTAGGCTTCAGCCTTTGCATAACTATCAAATACATCAATTAGACCTAGCAAATCTGGCTAGGCCTTGCATAACTATCAAACCCGTAATTAGACCTAGCAGATCTGGCTAGGCTTAGCGTAACCAACAAACAGCTTAGGCAGGAGTGCGGGAAAGGGACCGGGACGCACTTAGCCCCGTCGCATTCTCAAGTTAGCGTGTTAGCATTTAGCATGTCTTGGCATGCTCAGATCTGGATATACACCTTCTGCAGGTGCGCAATCCGCTGTCGTCTCGAGAGTTAGCGTGTTAGCATGTTAGCATTTAGCATGTCTTAGCATGCCCGGATCGGGCCCGAACTTTGGATCTACACGTTCTGCGCGCCCTAGGCACGCAATCTGCTCTTATCGCAAAAGTTAGCATGTTAGCATTGTTAGCATCCAAACCGGAAGTGGGCGTGTCTCCGCCTGGGAACGTCGTAGACACTCGCAACAAAGTTCCTCAGATCCCTCTCCACCAGTAGAGGCCACCTGCACCAATCAAATCAAAGCCCGCCTACATGGAAAAAAAGTTACGACGTTTTTCCGCAATATCTCGCAAACGGAGCGAGACACGGCCTTCCTTCGCACGCGTGACGCCTGTGCGCCAGGCCACGCCCAGCCACGCCCCCTGCACCGGCCGGGGGGCGGGGCCAGGGGGGGTGCAGCCACGCCCATTGCACCCCCCTCTCGCGATACCCTACTTACATAGAGGTCTAGTCACACACAACTAAAACAAAAAAACCGACAACCGCAGCCAAAAGCTCACTACGCAACTAACCGCCAGTCATTTGTAGGCACGCATGCCAGTCGCCACCAGATGGCAGGCCAGAGCACCTAACTGCTAATCGCTCTAGCGCCACCCGGTGGCGACTTGGAGACCGGGCACTTGCAGATTCTGAACCGGCAGTGCCTGGGAGACGCGTGTACCAAATTCCAAGTCTCTGGAGCCGACGGTGCCTCAGAAATTAAACTGAGAATTAAAGTTGAGGATCAGAGATGCAGCAACACATGTGTTGCTGGGACTCTGGTTTGGGGAAAAAGGAGCTAGGCCTTGTCAAATGCTCATAACTTTTAACTGGAGAGATGAATTAACAGACTTTGGAAGGGCCCGGCAGTCTGTACGGATGCCTGGAATGAGCGTCTGCTCAAGCAATCACGCTTTTATTTTACAGTTTGCAAGGGAATTAGCAGGGTAACCTTAGCAAAATCACAGAGGCCAAAGAAATTAATACAGTGAAAATAGCCTAAGTGGTCAGGCCTGATATGCAGCAGCATGACAGACAATATAAAATGTACACATGCAAATAAAGCTGAAAACCTACAGTATTTGTGGAGCATAAAAACATGATGAATAATGGGACCCTTTAAGGAAAAGAAGCCTCAAGTATTCTATCAGTGCCACCCACAGGCCACTTACTCAAGCGGTTAACATCACCATATGAGATGAATTAGCAGACTTCGGAAGGCTCCCCAAGTCATTTATGAGGCCTTTAGCTCCCTTAAATTAGACATTTAAAATTACACCAGACAAGTTCTCTAAGGCGTGGGCTCATGAAATTTTGCATACTCCCTCATACATACATCTAGTTGACGCATGCCAAATTGCAGACCCCTGGCTCGTAGGCTTCAGCCGTGACGGACCCCCCAAGTCATTTATGAGGCCTTTAGCTCCCTTAAATTAGACATTTAAAATTACACCAGACAAGTTCTCTAAGGCGTGGGCTCATGAAATTTTGCATACTCCCTCATACATACATCTAGTTGACGCATGCCAAATTGCAGACCCCTGGCTCGTAGGCTTCAGCCGTGACGGACCCCCAAAGTCATTTATGAGGCCTTTAGCTCCATTAGACATTTAAAATTACACCAGACAAGTTCTCTAAGGCGTGGGCTCATGAAATTTTGCATACTCCCTCATACATACATCTAGTTGACGCATGCCAAATTGCAGACCCCTGGCTCGTAGGCTTCAGCCGTGACGGACCCCCCAAGTCATTTATGAGGCCTTTAGCTCCCTTAAATTAGACATTTAAAATTACACCAGACAAGTTCTCTAAGGCGTGGGCTGATGAAATTTTGCATACTCCCTCATACATACATCTAGTTGACGCATGCCAAATTTCAGACCCCTGGCTCGTAGGGTCAGGCTGGAGGTGGTGCTGAGCAAGGCATTCGCAGTAAGGGACAGCCATTAGGCTTAAACCCCTTACCCCCAGCCCTAACCATAAAAAACCCTTACCTCTTCCCTAGCCATAATACCCCCTTCCCTAACACTGAAACCCACTTCCCTAACCCTAAAACCCCCTTCCCTAACCCTAAAACCCCCTTCCCTAACGCTGAAACCCCCTTCCCTAACCCTAAAACCCCCTTCCCTAACCCTAAAACCCCCTTCCCTAACGCTGAAACCCCCTTCCCTAACCCTAAAACCCCCTTCCCTAACGCTGAAACCCCCTTCCCTAACCCTAAAACCCCCTTCCCTAACCCTGAAACCCCCTTCCCTAACGCTGAAACCCCCTTCCCTAACCATAAGACCCTCTACATACTCTAACCCAAACCCTGAAATCAGTAATTGGACCTAGCAAATCTGTCTAGGCCTTGCGTAACTATCAAATCCATAACTTGACATTAGCAAATCTGGGCAGCCTTTGCATAACTATCAAATACATCAATAAGACCTAGCAAATCTGGCTAGGCCTTGCGTAACTATCAAATCCATAACTTGACATTAGCAAATCTGGGCAGCCTTTGCATAACTATCAAATACATCAATTGGACCTAGCAAATCTGGCTAGGCCTTGCGTAACTATCAAATCCATAACTTGACATTAGCAAATCTGGGCAGCCTTTGCATAACTATCAAATACATCAATTGGACCTAGCAGATCTGGCTAGGCCTTGCGTAACTATCAAATCCATAACTTGACATTAGCAAATCTGGGCAGCCTTTGCATAACTATCAAATACATCAATTGGACCTAGCAGATCTGGCTAGGCCTTGCGTAACTATCAAATCCATAACTTGACATTAGCAAATCTGGGCAGCCTTTGCATAACTATCAAATACATCAATTGGACCTAGCAGATCTGGCTAGGCCTTGCGTAACTATCAAATCCATAACTTGACATTAGCAAATCTGGGCAGCCTTTGCATAACTATCAAATACATCAATTAGACCTAGCAAATCTGGCTAGGCCTTGCGTAACTATCAAATCCATAACTTGACATTAGCAAATCTGGGCAGCCTTTGCATAACTATCAAATACATCAATTGGACCTAGCAAATCTGGCTAGGCCTTGCGTAACTATCAAATCCATAACTTGACATTAGCAAATCTGGGCAGCCTTTGCATAACTATCAAATACATCAATTAGACCTAGCAAATCTGGCTAGGCCTTGCGTAACTATCAAATCCATAACTTGACATTAGCAAATCTGGGCAGCCTTTGCATAACTATCAAATACATCAATTGGACCTAGCAAATCTGGCTAGGCCTTGCGTAACTATCAAATCCATAACTTGACATTAGCAAATCTGGGCAGCCTTTGCATAACTATCAAATACATCAATTAGACCTAGCAAATCTGGCTAGGCCTTGCGTAACTATCAAATCCATAACTTGACATTAGCAAATCTGGGCAGCCTTTGCATAACTATCAAATACATCAATTGGACCTAGCAAATCTGGCTAGGCCTTGCGTAACTATCAAATCCATAACTTGACATTAGCAAATCTGGGCAGCCTTTGCATAACTATCAAATACATCAATTAGACCTAGCAAATCTGGCTAGGCCTTGCGTAACTATCAAATCCATAACTTGACATTAGCAAATCTGGGCAGCCTTTGCATAACTATCAAATACATCAATTAGACCTAGCAAATCTGGCTAGGCCTTGCGTAACTATCAAATCCATAACTTGACATTAGCAAATCTGGGCAGCCTTTGCATAACTATCAAATACATCAATTGGACCTAGCAAATCTGGCTAGGCCTTGCGTAACTATCAAATCCATAACTTGACATTAGCAAATCTGGGCAGCCTTTGCATAACTATCAAATACATCAATTAGACCTAGCAAATCTGGCTAGGCCTTGCGTAACTATCAAATCCATAACTTGACATTAGCAAATCTGGGCAGCCTTTGCATAACTATCAAATACATCAATTAGACCTAGCAAATCTGGCTAGGCCTTGCGTAACTATCAAATCCATAACTTGACATTAGCAAATCTGGGCAGCCTTTGCATAACTATCAAATACATCAATTGGACCTAGCAAATCTGGCTAGGCCTTGCGTAACTATCAAATCCATAACTTGACATTAGCAAATCTGGGCAGCCTTTGCATAACTATCAAATACATCAATTAGACCTAGCAAATCTGGCTAGGCTTAGCGTAACCAACAAACAGCTTAGGCAGGAGTGCGGGAAAGGGACTGGGACGCACTTAGCCCCGACGCTCTAGCGCCACCCAGTGGCCACTTGGAGAACGCAGCGACTTGGAGACCGGGCACTTGCAGATTCTGAACCGGCAGTGCCTGGGAGACGCGTGTACCAAATTCCAAGTCTCTGGAGCCGACGGTGCCTCAGAAATTAAACTGAGAATTAAAGTTGAGGATCAGAGATGCAGCAACACATGTGTTGCTGGGACTCTGGTTTGGGGAAAAAGGAGCTAGGCCTTGTCAAATGCTCATAACTTTTAACTGGAATGACTTACAAGCACCAAACCTTAGCTTAGGCATGAGTGCGGGAAAAGGACTGGGACGCACTTAGCCCCGACGCTCTAGCGCCACCCAGTGGCCACTTGGAGAACGCAGCGACTTGGAGACCGGGCACTTGCAGATTCTGAACCAGCACTGCCTGGGAGACGCGTGTACCAAATTCCAAGTCTCTGGAGTCGACGGTGCCTCAGAAATTAAACTGAGAATTAAAGTTGAGGATCAGAGATGCAGCAACACATGTGTTGCTGGGACTCTGATTTGGGGAAAAAGGAGCTAGGCCATGTCAAATGCTCATAACTTTTAACTGGAATGACTTACAAGCATGAAACTTTGCATACTCCCTCACACATACATCTAGTTGACGCATGCCAAATTTCAGACCCCTGGTTCGTAGGCTTCAGCCGTGACGGACCCCCCAAGTCATTTATGAGGTCTTTAGCTCCCTTAAATTAGACATTTAAAATTACACCAGACAAGTTCTCTAAGGCGTGGGCTCATGAAATTTTGCATACTCCCTCATACATACATCTAGTTGACGCATGCCAAATTTCAGACCCCTGGCTCGTAGGCTTCAGCCGTGACGGACCCCCAAGTCATTTATGAGGCCTTTAGCTCCCTTAGACATTTAAAATTACACCAGACAAGTTCTCTAAGGCGTGGGCTCATGAAATTTTGCATACTCCCTCATACATACATCTAGTTGACGCATGCCAAATTTCAGACCCCTGGCTCGTAGGCTTCAGCCGTGACGGACCCCCAAGTCATTTATGAGGCCTTTAGCTCCCTTAGACATTTAAAATTACACCAGACAAGTTCTCTAAGGCGTGGGCTCATGAAATTTTGCATACTCCCTCATACATACATCTAGTTGACGCATGCCAAATTTCAGACCCCTGGCTCGTAGGCTTCAGCCGTGACGGACCCCCAAGTCATTTATGAGGCCTTTAGCTCCCTTAGACATTTAAAATTACACCAGACAAGTTCTCTAAGGCGTGGGCTCATGAAATTTTGCATACTCCCTCATACATACATCTAGTTGACGCATGCCAAATTTCAGACCCCTGGCTCGTAGGCTTCAGCCGTGACGGACCCCCAAGTCATTTATGAGGCCTTTAGCTCCCTTAAATTAGACATTTAAAATTACACCAGACAAGTTCACTAAGGCGTGGGCTCATGAAATTTTGCATACTCCCTCATACATACATCTAGTTGACGCATGCCAAATTTCAGACCCCTGGCTCGTAGGCTTCAGCCGTGACGGACCCCCAAGTCATTTATGAGGCCTTTAGCTCCCTTAGACATTTAAAATTACACCAGACAAGTTCTCTAAGGCGTGGGCTCATGAAATTTTGCATACTCCCTCATACATAGATCTAGTTGAAGCATGCCAAATTTCAGGCCCCTGGCTCGTAGGCTTCAGCCGTGACGGACCCCCAAGTCATTTATGAGGCCTTTAGCTCCCTTAGACATTTAAAATTACACCAGACAAGTTCTCTAAGGCGTGGGCTCATGAAATTTTGCATACTCCCTCATACATACATCTAGTTGACGCATGCCAAATTTCAGACCCCTGGCTCGTAGGCTTCAGCCGTGACGGACCCCCAAGTCATTTATGAGGCCTTTAGCTCCCTTAAATTAGACATTTAAAATTACACCAGACAAGTTCTCTAAGGCGTGGGCTCATGAAATTTTGCATACTCCCTCATACATACATCTAGTTGACGCATGCCAAATTGCAGACCCCTGGCTCGTAGGCTTCAGCCGTTACGGACCCCCAAAGTCATTTATGAGGCCTTTAGCTCCCTTAGACATTTAAAATTACACCAGACAAGTTCTCTAAGGCGTGGGCTCATGAAATTTTGCATACTCCCTCATACATACATCTAGTTGACGCATGCCAAATTTCAGACCCCTGGCTCGTAGGCTTCAGCCGTGACGGACCCCCAAGTCATTTATGAGGCCTTTAGCTCCCTTAGACATTTAAAATTACACCAGACAAGTTGTCTAAGGCGTGGGCTCATGAAATTTTGCATACTCCCTCATACATAGATCTAGTTGAAGCATGCCAAATTTCAGGCCCCTGGCTCGTAGGCTTCAGCCGTGACGGACCCCCAAGTCATTTATGAGGCCTTTAGCTCCCTTAGACATTTAAAATTACACCAGACAAGTTCTCTAAGGCGTGGGCTCATGAAATTTTGCATACTCCCTCATACATAGATCTAGTTGAAGCATGCCAAATTTCAGACCCCTGGCTCGTAGGCTTCAGCCGTGACGGACCCCCAAGTCATTTATGAGGCCTTTAGCTCCCTTAGACATTTAAAATTACACCAGACAAGTTCTCTAAGGCGTGGGCTCATGAAATTTTGCATACTCCCTCATACATACATCTAGTTGACGCATGCCAAATTTCAGACCCCTGGCTCGTAGGCTTCAGCCGTGACGGACCCCCAAGTCATTTATGAGGCCTTTAGCTCCCTTAAATTAGACATTTAAAATTACACCAGACAAGTTCTCTAAGGCGTGGGCTCATGAAATTTTGCATACTCCCTCATACATACATCTAGTTGACGCATGCCAAATTGCAGACCCCTGGCTCGTAGGCTTCAGCCGTGACGGACCCCCAAAGTCATTTATGAGGCCTTTAGCTCCCTTAGACATTTAAAATTACACCAGACAAGTTCTCTAAGGCGTGGGCTCATGAAATTTTGCATACTCCCTCATACATACTTCTAGTTGACGCATGCCAAATTTCAGGCCCCTGGCTCGTAGGCTTCAGCCTTTGCATAACTATCAAATACATCAATTAGACCTAGCAAATCTGGCTAGGCCTTGCATAACTATCAAACCCGTAATTAGACCTAGCAGATCTGGCTAGGCTTAGCGTAACCAACAAACAGCTTAGGCAGGAGTGCGGGAAAGGGACCGGGACGCACTTAGCCCCGTCGCATTCTCAAGTTAGCGTGTTAGCATTTAGCATGTCTTGGCATGCTCAGATCTGGATATACACCTTCTGCAGGTGCGCAATCCGCTGTCGTCTCGAGAGTTAGCGTGTTAGCATGTTAGCATTTAGCATGTCTTAGCATGCCCGGATCGGGCCCGAACTTTGGATCTACACGTTCTGCGTGCCCTAGGCACGCAATCTGCTCTTATCGCAAAAGTTAGCATGTTAGCATTGTTAGCATCCAAACCGGAAGTGGGCGTGTCTCCGCCTGGGAACGTCGTAGACACTCGCAACAAAGTTCCTCAGATCCCTCTCCACCAGTAGAGGCCACCTGCACCAATCAAATCAAAGCCCGCCTACATGGAAAAAAAGTTACGACGTTTTTCCGCAATATCTCGCAAACGGAGCGAGACACGGCCTTCCTTCGCACGCGTGACGCCTGTGCGCCAGGCCACGCCCAGCCACGCCCCCTGCACCGGCCGGGGGGCGGGGCCAGGGGGGTGCAGCCACGCCCATTGCACCCCCCTCTCGTGATACCTTACTTACATAGAGGTCTAGTCACACACAACTAAAACAAAAAAACCGACAACCGCAGCCAAAAGCTCACTACGCAACTAACCGCCAGTCATTTGTAGGCACGCATGCCAGTCGCCACCAGATGGCAGGCCAGAGCACCTAACTGCTAATCGCTCTAGCGCCACCCGGTGGCGACTTGGAGACCGGGCACTTGCAGATTCTGAACCGGCAGTGCCTGGGAGACGCGTGTACCAAATTCCAAGTCTCTGGAGCCGACGGTGCCTCAGAAATTAAACTGAGAATTAAAGTTGAGGATCAGAGATGCAGCAACACATGTGTTGCTGGGACTCTGGTTTGGGGAAAAAGGAGCTAGGCCTTGTCAAATGCTCATAACTTTTAACTGGAATGACTTACAAGCACCAAACCTTAGCTTAGGCATGAGTGCGGGAAAAGGACTGGGACGCACTTAGCCCCGACGCTCTAGCGCCACCCAGTGGCCACTTGGAGAACGCAGCGACTTGGAGACCGGGCACTTGCAGATTCTGAACCGGCACTGCCTGGGAGACGCGTGTACCAAATTCCAAGTCTCTGGAGTCGACGGTGCCTCAGAAATTAAACTGAGAATTAAAGTTGAGGATCAGAGATGCAGCAACACATGTGTTGCTGGGACTCTGATTTGGGGAAAAAGGAGCTAGGCCATGTCAAATGCTCATAACTTTTAACTGGAATGACTTACAAGCATGAAACTTTGCATACTCCCTCACACATACATCTAGTTGACGCATGCCAAATTTCAGACCCCTGGTTCGTAGGCTTCAGCCGTGACGGACCCCCCAAATCATTTATGAGGCCTTTAGCTCCCTTAAATTAGACATTTAAAATTACACCAGACAAGTTCTCTAAGGCGTGGGCTCATGAAATTTTGCATACTCCCTCATACATACATCTAGTTGACGCATGCCAAATTTCAGACCCCTGGCTCGTAGGCTTCAGCCGTGACGGACCCCCAAGTCATTTATGAGGCCTTTAGCTCCCTTAGACATTTAAAATTACACCAGACAAGTTCTCTAAGGCGTGGGCTCATGAAATTTTGCATACTCCCTCATACATACATCTAGTTGACGCATGCCAAATTTCAGACCCCTGGCTCGTAGGCTTCAGCCGTGACGGACCCCCAAGTCATTTATGAGGCCTTTAGCTCCCTTAGACATTTAAAATTACACCAGACAAGTTCTCTACGGCGTGGGCTCATGAAATTTTGCATACTCCCTCATACATACATCTAGTTGACGCATGCCAAATTTCAGACCCCTGGCTCGTAGGCTTCAGCCGTGACGGACCCCCAAGTCATTTATGAGGCCTTTAGCTCCCTTAGACATTTAAAATTACACCAGACAAGTTCTCTAAGGCGTGGGCTCATGAAATTTTGCATACTCCCTCATACATACATCTAGTTGACGCATGCCAAATTTCAGACCCCTGGCTCGTAGGCTTCAGCCGTGACGGACCCCCTAGTAATTTATGAGGCCTTTAGCTCCCTTAAATTAGACATTTAAAATTACACCAGACAAGTTCTCTAAGGCGTGGGCTCATGAAATTTTGCATACTCCCTCATACATACATCTAGTTGACGCATGCCAAATTGCAGACCCCTGGCTCGTAGGCTTCAGCCGTGACGGACCCCCAAAGTCATTTATGAGGCCTTTAGCTCCCTTAGACATTTAAAATTACACCAGACAAGTTCTCTAAGGCGTGGGCTCATGAAATTTTGCATACTCCCTCATACATAGATCTAGTTGACGCATGCCAAATTTCAGACCCCTGGCTCGTAGGCTTCAGCCGTTACGGACCCCCAAAGTCATTTATGAGGCCTTTAGCTCCCTTAGACATTTAAAATTACACCAGACAAGTTTTCTAAGGCGTGGGCTCATGAAATTTTGCATACTCCCTCATACATACTTCTAGTTGAAGCATGCCAAATTTCAGGCCCCTGGCTCGTAGGCTTCAGCCGTGACGGACCCCCAAGTCATTTATGAGGCCTTTAGCTCCCTTAGACATTTAAAATTACACCAGACAAGTTCTCTAAGGCGTGGGCTCATGAAATTTTGCATACTCCCTCATACATACATCTAGTTGACGCATGCCAAATTTCAGACCCCTGGCTCGTAGGCTTCAGCCGTGACGGACCCCCAAGTCATTTATGAGGCCTTTAGCTCCCTTAAATTAGACATTTAAAATTACACCAGACAAGTTCTCTAAGGCGTGGGCTCATGAAATTTTGCATACTCCCTCATACATACATCTAGTTGACGCATGCCAAATTTCAGACCCCTGGCTCGTAGGCTTCAGCCGTGACGGACCCCCAAGTCATTTATGAGGCCTTTAGCTCCCTTAGACATTTAAAATTACACCAGACAAGTTCTCTAAGGCGTGGGCTCATGAAATTTTGCATACTCCCTCATACATACATCTAGTTGACGCATGCCAAATTTCAGACCCCTGGCTCGTAGGCTTCAGCCGTGACGGACCCCCAAGTCATTTATGAGGCCTTTAGCTCCCTTAAATTAGACATTTAAAATTACACCAGACAAGTTCTCTAAGGCGTGGGCTCATGAAATTTTGCATACTCCCTCATACATACATCTAGTTGACGCATGCCAAATTGCAGACCCCTGGCTCGTAGGCTTCAGCCGTGACGGACCCCCAAAGTCATTTATGAGGCCTTTAGCTCCCTTAGACATTTAAAATTACACCAGACAAGTTCTCTAAGGCGTGGGCTCATGAAATTTTGCATACTCCCTCATACATAGATCTAGTTGACGCATGCCAAATTTCAGACCCCTGGCTCGTAGGCTTCAGCCGTTACGGACCCCCAAGTCATTTATGAGGCCTTTAGCTCCCTTAGACATTTAAAATTACACCAGACAAGTTCTCTAAGGCGTGGGCTCATGAAATTTTCCATACTCCCTCATACATACATCTAGTTGACGCATGCCAAATTTCAGGCCCCTGGCTCGTAGGCTTCAGCCTTTGCATAACTATCAAATACATCAATTAGACCTAGCAAATCTGGCTAGGCCTTGCATAACTATCAAACCCGTAATTAGACCTAGCAGATCTGGCTAGGCTTAGCGTAACCAACAAACAGCTTAGGCAGGAGTGCGGGAAAGGGACCGGGACGCACTTAGCCCCGTCGCATTCTCAAGTTAGCGTGTTAGCATTTAGCATGTCTTGGCATGCTCAGATCTGGATATACACCTTCTGCAGGTGCGCAATCCGCTGTCGTCTCGAGAGTTAGCGTGTTAGCATGTTAGCATTTAGCATGTCTTAGCATGCCCGGATCGGGCCCGAACTTTGGATCTACACGTTCTGCGCGCCCTAGGCACGCAATCTGCTCTTATCGCAAAAGTTAGCATGTTAGCATTGTTAGCATCCAAACCGGAAGTGGGCGTGTCTCCGCCTGGGAACGTCGTAGACACTCGCAACAAAGTTCCTCAGATCCCTCTCCACCAGTAGAGGCCACCTGCACCAATCAAATCAAAGCCCGCCTACATGGAAAAAAAGTTACGACGTTTTTCCGCAATATCTCGCAAACGGAGCGAGACACGGCCTTCCTTCGCACGCGTGACGCCTGTGCGCCAGGCCACGCCCAGCCACGCCCCCTGCACCGGCCGGGGGGCGGGGCCAGGGGGGGTGCAGCCACGCCCATTGCACCCCCCTCTCGCGATACCCTACTTACATAGAGGTCTAGTCACACACAACTAAAACAAAAAAACCGACAACCGCAGCCAAAAGCTCACTACGCAACTAACCGCCAGTCATTTGTAGGCACGCATGCCAGTCGCCACCAGATGGCAGGCCAGAGCACCTAACTGCTAATCGCTCTAGCGCCACCCGGTGGCGACTTGGAGACCGGGCACTTGCAGATTCTGAACCGGCAGTGCCTGGGAGACGCGTGTACCAAATTCCAAGTCTCTGGAGCCGACGGTGCCTCAGAAATTAAACTGAGAATTAAAGTTGAGGATCAGAGATGCAGCAACACATGTGTTGCTGGGACTCTGGTTTGGGGAAAAAGGAGCTAGGCCTTGTCAAATGCTCATAACTTTTAACTGGAGAGATGAATTAACAGACTTTGGAAGGGCCCGGCAGTCTGTACGGATGCCTGGAATGAGCGTCTGCTCAAGCAATCACGCTTTTATTTTACAGTTTGCAAGGGAATTAGCAGGGTAACCTTAGCAAAATCACAGAGGCCAAAGAAATTAATACAGTGAAAATAGCCTAAGTGGTCAGGCCTGATATGCAGCAGCATGACAGACAATATAAAATGTACACATGCAAATAAAGCTGAAAACCTACAGTATTTGTGGAGCATAAAAACATGATGAATAATGGGACCCTTTAAGGAAAAGAAGCCTCAAGTATTCTATCAGTGCCACCCACAGGCCACTTACTCAAGCGGTTAACATCACCATATGAGATGAATTAGCAGACTTCGGAAGGCTCCCCAAGTCATTTATGAGGCCTTTAGCTCCCTTAAATTAGACATTTAAAATTACACCAGACAAGTTCTCTAAGGCGTGGGCTCATGAAATTTTGCATACTCCCTCATACATACATCTAGTTGACGCATGCCAAATTGCAGACCCCTGGCTCGTAGGCTTCAGCCGTGACGGACCCCCCAAGTCATTTATGAGGCCTTTAGCTCCCTTAAATTAGACATTTAAAATTACACCAGACAAGTTCTCTAAGGCGTGGGCTCATGAAATTTTGCATACTCCCTCATACATACATCTAGTTGACGCATGCCAAATTGCAGACCCCTGGCTCGTAGGCTTCAGCCGTGACGGACCCCCAAAGTCATTTATGAGGCCTTTAGCTCCATTAGACATTTAAAATTACACCAGACAAGTTCTCTAAGGCGTGGGCTCATGAAATTTTGCATACTCCCTCATACATACATCTAGTTGACGCATGCCAAATTGCAGACCCCTGGCTCGTAGGCTTCAGCCGTGACGGACCCCCCAAGTCATTTATGAGGCCTTTAGCTCCCTTAAATTAGACATTTAAAATTACACCAGACAAGTTCTCTAAGGCGTGGGCTGATGAAATTTTGCATACTCCCTCATACATACATCTAGTTGACGCATGCCAAATTTCAGACCCCTGGCTCGTAGGGTCAGGCTGGAGGTGGTGCTGAGCAAGGCATTCGCAGTAAGGGACAGCCATTAGGCTTAAACCCCTTACCCCCAGCCCTAACCATAAAAAACCCTTACCTCTTCCCTAGCCATAATACCCCCTTCCCTAACACTGAAACCCACTTCCCTAACCCTAAAACCCCCTTCCCTAACCCTAAAACCCCCTTCCCTAACGCTGAAACCCCCTTCCCTAACCCTAAAACCCCCTTCCCTAACCCTAAAACCCCCTTCCCTAATGCTGAAACCCCCTTCCCTAACCCTAAAACCCCCTTCCCTAACGCTGAAACCCCCTTCCCTAACCCTAAAACCCCCTTCCCTAACCCTGAAACCCCCTTCCCTAACGCTGAAACCCCCTTCCCTAACCATAAGACCCTCTACATACTCTAACCCAAACCCTGAAATCAGTAATTGGACCTAGCAAATCTGTCTAGGCCTTGCGTAACTATCAAATCCATAACTTGACATTAGCAAATCTGGGCAGCCTTTGCATAACTATCAAATACATCAATAAGACCTAGCAAATCTGGCTAGGCCTTGCGTAACTATCAAATCCATAACTTGACATTAGCAAATCTGGGCAGCCTTTGCATAACTATCAAATACATCAATTGGACCTAGCAAATCTGGCTAGGCCTTGCGTAACTATCAAATCCATAACTTGACATTAGCAAATCTGGGCAGCCTTTGCATAACTATCAAATACATCAATTAGACCTAGCAGATCTGGCTAGGCCTTGCGTAACTATCAAATCCATAACTTGACATTAGCAAATCTGGGCAGCCTTTGCATAACTATCAAATACATGAATTGGACCTAGCAAATCTGGCTAGGCCTTGCGTAACTATCAAATCCATAACTTGACATTAGCAAATCTGGGCAGCCTTTGCATAACTATCAAATACATCAATTGGACCTAGCAGATCTGGCTAGGCCTTGCGTAACTATCAAATCCATAACTTGACATTAGCAAATCTGGGCAGCCTTTGCATAACTATCAAATACATCAATTGGACCTAGCAGATCTGGCTAGGCCTTGCGTAACTATCAAATCCATAACTTGACATTAGCAAATCTGGGCAGCCTTTGCATAACTATCAAATACATCAATTGGACCTAGCAGATCTGGCTAGGCATTGCGTAACTATCAAATCCATAACTTGACATTAGCAAATCTGGGCAGCCTTTGCATAACTATCAAATACATCAATTAGACCTAGCAAATCTGGCTAGGCCTTGCGTAACTATCAAATCCATAACTTGACATTAGCAAATCTGGGCAGCCTTTGCATAACTATCAAATACATCAATTGGACCTAGCAAATCTGGCTAGGCCTTGCGTAACTATCAAATCCATAACTTGACATTAGCAAATCTGGGCAGCCTTTGCATAACTATCAAATACATCAATTAGACCTAGCAAATCTGGCTAGGCTTAGCGTAACCAACAAACAGCTTAGGCAGGAGTGCGGGAAAGGGACTGGGACGCACTTAGCCCCGACGCTCTAGCGCCACCCAGTGGCCACTTGGAGAACGCAGCGACTTGGAGACCGGGCACTTGCAGATTCTGAACCGGCAGTGCCTGGGAGACGCGTGTACCAAATTCCAAGTCTCTGGAGCCGACGGTGCCTCAGAAATTAAACTGAGAATTAAAGTTGAGGATCAGAGATGCAGCAACACATGTGTTGCTGGGACTCTGGTTTGGGGAAAAAGGAGCTAGGCCTTGTCAAATGCTCATAACTTTTAACTGGAATGACTTACAAGCACCAAACCTTAGCTTAGGCATGAGTGCGGGAAAAGGACTGGGACGCACTTAGCCCCGACGCTCTAGCGCCACCCAGTGGCCACTTGGAGAACGCAGCGACTTGGAGACCGGGCACTTGCAGATTCTGAACCGGCACTGCCTGGGAGACGCGTGTACCAAATTCCAAGTCTCTGGAGTCGACGGTGCCTCAGAAATTAAACTGAGAATTAAAGTTGAGGATCAGAGATGCAGCAACACGTGTTGCTGGGACTCTGATTTGGGGAAAAAGGAGCTAGGCCATGTCAAATGCTCATAACTTTTAACTGGAATGACTTACAAGCATGAAACTTTGCATACTCCCTCACACATACATCTAGTTGACGCATGCCAAATTTCAGACCCCTGGTTCGTAGGCTTCAGCCGTGACGGACCCCCCAAGTCATTTATGAGGTCTTTAGCTCCCTTAAATTAGACATTTAAAATTACACCAGACAAGTTCTCTAAGGCGTGGGCTCATGAAATTTTGCATACTCCCTCATACATACATCTAGTTGACGCATGCCAAATTTCAGACCCCTGGCTCGTAGGCTTCAGCCGTGACGGACCCCCAAGTCATTTATGAGGCCTTTAGCTCCCTTAGACATTTAAAATTACACCAGACAAGTTCTCTAAGGCGTGGGCTCATGAAATTTTGCATACTCCCTCATACATACATCTAGTTGACGCATGCCAAATTTCAGACCCCTGGCTCGTAGGCTTCAGCCGTGACGGACCCCCAAGTCATTTATGAGGCCTTTAGCTCCCTTAGACATTTAAAATTACACCAGACAAGTTCTCTAAGGCGTGGGCTCATGAAATTTTGCATACTCCCTCATACATAGATCTAGTTGAAGCATGCCAAATTTCAGGCCCCTGGCTCGTAGGCTTCAGCCGTGACGGACCCCCAAGTCATTTATGAGGCCTTTAGCTCCCTTAGACATTTAAAATTACACCAGACAAGTTCTCTAAGGCGTGGGCTCATGAAATTTTGCATACTCCCTCATACATACATCTAGTTGACGCATGCCAAATTTCAGACCCCTGGCTCGTAGGCTTCAGCCGTGACGGACCCCCAAGTCATTTATGAGGCCTTTAGCTCCCTTAAATTAGACATTTAAAATTACACCAGACAAGTTCTCTAAGGCGTGGGCTCATGAAATTTTGCATACTCCCTCATACATACATCTAGTTGACGCATGCCAAATTGCAGACCCCTGGCTCGTAGGCTTCAGCCGTTACGGACCCCCAAAGTCATTTATGAGGCCTTTAGCTCCCTTAGACATTTAAAATTACACCAGACAAGTTCTCTAAGGCGTGGGCTCATGAAATTTTGCATACTCCCTCATACATACATCTAGTTGACGCATGCCAAATTTCAGACCCCTGGCTCGTAGGCTTCAGCCGTGACGGACCCCCAAGTCATTTATGAGGCCTTTAGCTCCCTTAGACATTTAAAATTACACCAGACAAGTTGTCTAAGGCGTGGGCTCATGAAATTTTGCATACTCCCTCATACATAGATCTAGTTGAAGCATGCCAAATTTCAGGCCCCTGGCTCGTAGGCTTCAGCCGTGACGGACCCCCAAGTCATTTATGAGGCCTTTAGCTCCCTTAGACATTTAAAATTACACCAGACAAGTTCTCTAAGGCGTGGGCTCATGAAATTTTGCATACTCCCTCATACATAGATCTAGTTGAAGCATGCCAAATTTCAGACCCCTGGCTCGTAGGCTTCAGCCGTGACGGACCCCCAAGTCATTTATGAGGCCTTTAGCTCCCTTAGACATTTAAAATTACACCAGACAAGTTCTCTAAGGCGTGGGCTCATGAAATTTTGCATACTCCCTCATACATACTTCTAGTTGAAGCATGCCAAATTTCAGGCCCCTGGCTCGTAGGCTTCAGCCGTGACGGACCCCCAAGTCATTTATGAGGCCTTTAGCTCCCTTAGACATTTAAAATTACACCAGACAAGTTCTCTAAGGCGTGGGCTCATGAAATTTTGCATACTCCCTCATACATACATCTAGTTGACGCATGCCAAATTTCAGACCCCTGGCTCGTAGGCTTCAGCCGTGACGGACCCCCCAAGTCATTTATGAGGCCTTTAGCTCCCATAAATTAGACATTTAAAATTACACCAGACAAGTTCTCTAAGGCGTGGGCTCATGAAATTTTGCATACTCCCTCATACATAGATCTAGTTGACGCATGCCAAATTTCAGACCCCTGGCTCGTAGGCTTCAGCCGTGACGGACCCCCAAGTCATTTATGAGGCCTTTAGCTCCGTTAGACATTTAAAATTACACCAGACAAGTTCTCTAAGGCGTGGGCTCATGAAATTTTGCATACTCCCTCATACATAGATCTAGTTGAAGCATGCCAAATTTCAGGCCCCTGGCTCGTAGGCTTCAGCCGTGACGGACCCCCAAGTCATTTATGAGGCCTTTAGCTCCCTTAGACATTTAAAATTACACCAGACAAGTTCTCTAAGGCGTGGGCTCATGAAATTTTGCATACTCCCTCATACATACATCTAGTTGACGCATGCCAAATTGCAGACCCCTGGCTCGTAGGCTTCAGCCGTGACGGACCCCCAAAGTCATTTATGAGGCCTTTAGCTCCCTTAGACATTTAAAATTACACCAGACAAGTTCTCTAAGGCGTGGGCTCATGAAATTTTGCATACTCCCTCATACATAGATCTAGTTGAAGCATGCCAAATTTCAGGCCCCTGGCTCATAGGCTTCAGCCGTGACGGACCCCCAAGTCATTTATGAGGCCTTTAGCTCCCTTAGACATTTAAAATTACACCAGACAAGTTCTCTAAGGCGTGGGCTCATGAAATTTTGCATACTCCCTCATACATACATCTAGTTGACGCATGCCAAATTTCAGACCCCTGGCTCGTAGGCTTCAGCCGTGACGGACCCCCAAGTCATTTATGAGGCCTTTAGCGCCCTTAAATTAGACATTTAAAATTACACCAGACAAGTTCTCTAAGGCGTGGGCTCATGAAATTTTGCATACTCCCTCATACATACATCTAGTTGACGCATGCCAAATTGCAGACCCCTGGCTCGTAGGCTTCAGCCGTTACGGACCCCCAAAGTCATTTATGAGGCCTTTAGCTCCCTTAGACATTTAAAATTACACCAGACAAGTTCTCTAAGGCGTGGGCTCATGAAATTTTGCATACTCCCTCATACATACATCTAGTTGACGCATGCCAAATTGCAGACCCCTGGCTCGTAGGCTTCAGCCGTTACGGACCCCCAAAGTCATTTATGAGGCCTTTAGCTCCCTTAGACATTTAAAATTACACCAGACAAGTTCTCTAAGGCGTGGGCTCATGAAATTTTGCATACTCCCTCATACATACTTCTAGTTGAAGCATGCCAAATTTCAGGCCCCTGGCTCGTAGGCTTCAGCCGTGACGGACCCCCAAGTCATTTATGAGGCCTTTAGCTCCCTTAGACATTTAAAATTACACCAGACAAGTTCTCTAAGGCGTGGGCTCATGAAATTTTGCATACTCCCTCATACATACATCTAGTTGACGCATGCCAAATTTCAGACCCCTGGCTCGTAGGCTTCAGCCGTGACGGACCCCCCAAGTCATTTATGAGGCCTTTAGCTCCCATAAATTAGACATTTAAAATTACACCAGACAAGTTCTCTAAGGCGTGGGCTCATGAAATTTTGCATACTCCCTCATACATAGATCTAGTTGACGCATGCCAAATTTCAGACCCCTGGCTCGTAGGCTTCAGCCGTGACGGACCCCCAAGTCATTTATGAGGCCTTTAGCTCCCTTAGACATTTAAAATTACACCAGACAAGTTCTCTAAGGCGTGGGCTCATGAAATTTTGCATACTCCCTCATACATAGATCTAGTTGAAGCATGCCAAATTTCAGGCCCCTGGCTCGTAGGCTTCAGCCGTGACGGACCCCCAAGTCATTTATGAGGCCTTTAGCTCCCTTAGACATTTAAAATTACACCAGACAAGTTCTCTAAGGCGTGGGCTCATGAAATTTTGCATACTCCCTCATACATAGATCTAGTTGAAGCTTGCCAAATTTCAGACCCCTGGCTCGTAGGCTTCAGCCGTGACGGACCCCCAAGTCATTTATGAGGCCTTTAGCTCCCTTAGACATTTAAAATTACACCAGACAAGTTCTCTAAGGCGTGGGCTCATGAAATTTTGCATACTCCCTCATACATACATCTAGTTGACGCATGCCAAATTTCAGACCCCTGGCTCGTAGGCTTCAGCCGTGACGGACCCCCAAGTCATTTATGAGGCCTTTAGCTCCCTTAAATTAGACATTTAAAATTACACCAGACAAGTTCTCTAAGGCGTGGGCTCATGAAATTTTGCATACTCCCTCATACATACATCTAGTTGACGCATGCCAAATTGCAGACCCCTGGCTCGTAGGCTTCAGCCGTGACGGACCCCCAAAGTCATTTATGAGGCCTTTAGCTCCCTTAGACATTTAAAATTACACCAGACAAGTTCTCTAAGGCGTGGGCTCATGAAATTTTGCATACTCCCTCATACATACTTCTAGTTGACGCATGCCAAATTTCAGGCCCCTGGCTCGTAGGCTTCAGCCTTTGCATAACTATCAAATACATCAATTAGACCTAGCAAATCTGGCTAGGCCTTGCATAACTATCAAACCCGTAATTAGACCTAGCAGATCTGGCTAGGCTTAGCGTAACCAACAAACAGCTTAGGCAGGAGTGCGGGAAAGGGACCGGGACGCACTTAGCCCCGTCGCATTCTCAAGTTAGCGTGTTAGCATTTAGCATGTCTTGGCATGCTCAGATCTGGATATACACCTTCTGCAGGTGCGCAATCCGCTGTCGTCTCGAGAGTTAGCGTGTTAGCATGTTAGCATTTAGCATGTCTTAGCATGCCCGGATCGGGCCCGAACTTTGGATCTACACGTTCTGCGCGCCCTAGGCACGCAATCTGCTCTTATCGCAAAAGTTAGCATGTTAGCATTGTTAGCATCCAAACCGGAAGTGGGCGTGTCTCCGCCTGGGAACGTCGTAGACACTCGCAACAAAGTTCCTCAGATCCCTCTCCACCAGTAGAGGCCACCTGCACCAATCAAATCAAAGCCCGCCTACATGGAAAAAAAGTTACGACGTTTTTCCGCAATATCTCGCAAACGGAGCGAGACACGGCCTTCCTTCGCACGCGTGACGCCTGTGCGCCAGGCCACGCCCAGCCACGCCCCCTGCACCGGCCGGGGGGCGGGGCCAGGGGGGGTGCAGCCACGCCCATTGCACCCCCCTCTCGCGATACCCTACTTACATAGAGGTCTAGTCACACACAACTAAAACAAAAAAACCGACAACCGCAGCCAAAAGCTCACTACGCAACTAACCGCCAGTCATTTGTAGGCACGCATGCCAGTCGCCACCAGATGGCAGGCCAGAGCACCTAACTGCTAATCGCTCTAGCGCCACCCGGTGGCGACTTGGAGACCGGGCACTTGCAGATTCTGAACCGGCAGTGCCTGGGAGACGCGTGTACCAAATTCCAAGTCTCTGGAGCCGACGGTGCCTCAGAAATTAAACTGAGAATTAAAGTTGAGGATCAGAGATGCAGCAACACATGTGTTGCTGGGACTCTGGTTTGGGGAAAAAGGAGCTAGGCCTTGTCAAATGCTCATAACTTTTAACTGGAGAGATGAATTAACAGACTTTGGAAGGGCCCGGCAGTCTGTACGGATGCCTGGAATGAGCGTCTGCTCAAGCAATCACGCTTTTATTTTACAGTTTGCAAGGGAATTAGCAGGGTAACCTTAGCAAAATCACAGAGGCCAAAGAAATTAATACAGTGAAAATAGCCTAAGTGGTCAGGCCTGATATGCAGCAGCATGACAGACAATATAAAATGTACACATGCAAATAAAGCTGAAAACCTACAGTATTTGTGGAGCATAAAAACATGATGAATAATGGGACCCTTTAAGGAAAAGAAGCCTCAAGTATTCTATCAGTGCCACCCACAGGCCACTTACTCAAGCGGTTAACATCACCATATGAGATGAATTAGCAGACTTCGGAAGGCTCCCCAAGTCATTTATGAGGCCTTTAGCTCCCTTAAATTAGACATTTAAAATTACACCAGACAAGTTCTCTAAGGCGTGGGCTCATGAAATTTTGCATACTCCCTCATACATACATCTAGTTGAGGCATGCCAAATTTCAGACCCCTGGCTCGTAGGCTTCAGCCGTGACGGACCCCCCAAGTCATTTATGAGGCCTTTAGCTCCCTTAAATTAGACATTTAAAATTACACCAGACAAGTTCTCTAAGGCGTGGGCTCATGAAATTTTGCATACTCCCTCATACATACATCTAGTTGACGCATGCCAAATTGCAGACCCCTGGCTCGTAGGCTTCAGCCGTGACGGACCCCCAAAGTCATTTATGAGGCCTTTAGCTCCATTAGACATTTAAAATTACACCAGACAAGTTCTCTAAGGCGTGGGCTCATGAAATTTTGCATACTCCCTCATACATACTTCTAGTTGAAGCATGCCAAATTTCAGGCCCCTGGCTCGTAGGCTTCAGCCGTGACGGACCCCCAAGTCATTTATGAGGCCTTTAGCTCCATTAAATTAGACATTTAAAATTACACCAGACAAGTTCTCTAAGGCGTGGGCTCATGAAATTTTGCATACTCCCTCATACATACATCTAGTTGACGCATGCCAAATTTCAGACCCCTGGCTCGTAGGCTTCAGCCGTGACGGACCCCCAAGTCATTTATGAGGCCTTTAGCTCCCTTAAATTAGACATTTAAAATTACACCAGACAAGTTCTCTAAGGCGTGGGCTCATGAAATTTTGCATACTCCCTCATACATGCATCTAGTTGACGCATGCCAAATTGCAGACCCCTGGCTCGTAGGCTTCAGCCGTGACGGACCCCCAAAGTCATTTATGAGGCCTTTAGCTCCCTTAGACATTTAAGATTAACAAACAAACAAACATGAGGGGGCGTCATGACGGAGCCCTACGAGCTAGGATTCTGAAATTCGGCACGCGTAAACTCGACGTGTGTCCGGACAAGCGTGCCGAGTTTCAAGAGCCCAGCTCTTACAGAACAGTTTTAATCGACCCTCAGATTCAGCGAGGTCGGCAATGTTAAGTGAATGGAGGCACCGCGTATGTCATTTGAAGTGTAGGAGTGGCCTAGGAAGATGATTCAAAATGTTCCTGAGACTACACAGTCTGCTCTTTAAATCACCCAATACATGTCCATTAAAATTATGCCTTCTTAATTAGATTCTAACAGGCTTTAAATGTGAGAGGCTGCATCTCTTCGACTAGGCCTCAAACTACCTTCAGGGGGCGCCACGGAGCAGCCGTAGGAGCTAGGGGTCTGAGATTTGGCACGCATAAACTAGATATGTCTCTGGACAAGTGTGCCCAGTTTCATGACTGAAGATATGACAGAACAGTTTTTATTGGCCCTCAAAGTCAGTGAGGTCGCCAATGTTAAGTGAATGGAGGCACCCCACCTGTCATTTCACAGGCCATAACTCCATGTAGGAGTGGCCTAGGAAGATGATTCAAAGTGTTCCTGAAACTAGACAGTCTGCTCTTTAAATCGCCCATTACATGTCTGTTACGATTATGCTTCTTTAATTGATTAATTTAGCTTTCAAATCAGAGGAGCATATTTTGACTGCGATTTCCTCTGTCTGGCCAAAAAATGCCTGTGTGTGCCTAGACCCACAACCCCATACTGAAAGCTTGCTGCGGCTGAGAGGGGCCTCTCTTGGAAATCAGCCCATAACTGCAGTTCCCTTTGAGCTAGAGGCCTGAAATTTGGAGCATTGATAGGGAAGGGCGGTCTGCACCAGTGACCCAAATCTGGGGGGTCTAGGCCACACGAGACAGTTTTTATTAACCCTTTAGTGTCTGGTGGTCTCACGGTCGGCCCGTGTGAGCTAGAGGTCTGAAATTTGGCATAGTGGAGCCAGATGTATGGGGAAATAACATACTGAACTTTCACGAGCGCAGCCCTCACCAATGGCCCGCAAAGCACATAAAGGTACCTGTACCCTCAGCCGTGTGAGAAAGATGGCTGGATTTTCTCCTGCATACACTAGGGACATGGACAAACACACCTGTAAAGTTTCATGCATGTACACCTCATAGAAGAGTTTTTATTGACCCTCAAAGTCAGTGAGGTCGCCAATGTTAAGTGAATGGAGGCACCCCACCTGGCATTTGACAGGCCATAACTCTGTGTAGGAGTCACCTAGGAAGACGATTCAAAGTGTTCCTGAAACTAGACAGTCTGCTCTTCAATATCGTCCATGCATGTCTATTAAAATTATGCCTCCTTAATTAGAAACCAGCCTGTTTTGTTTTTCTTCTTATCGTCAGTGGCTGCATTTTTTCCGACTAGGCCTCAAACTATATTGAGGGGGCATAACGCCTGATCTGTACGAGCTAGGGGTCTGAAATTCGGCCTGCCCAAACTAGATGCACATATGAACAAGTTTGCCAAGTTTCGTGAGCACAGCTCTTAACACTGAGCCGCAGTGGCCCTTTTAGTTTGGTAAAGTCGCTAATGGAAGATAATGCGGACATAAAACACTAGGCCTCAAACGAAGCTGACCGGCCGCTACGGCCGAACCGTACGAGCTAGGGCTCTGAAATTCGCCGTGCTCATACTAGATATAAGTGTGAATTAACCTGCCAAGTTTCAAGAATGTAACTCTTAAAGAACAAGTTTGGTGGACCTGTACCTTTACATTTCAATTAGCTTTTAAACGCTGAAGTGGCGGGTAACCTGAGGGGGTCCTGCAGCTGAACCGTGTGAGCTAGGGGCTTGAAATTTCACACAGATAAACTAGATACAGGTATGAATAAGTGTGCCAAGTTCCATTAGCGCAGCCCTTACCACTCAGCCGCAGTGGGCTTTAGAGTTTGCTAACTTAGGCAATATATGCCAATGCGAAGAAATGAGACTAGGCCTCAAACGAAGCTGACCAGCTGCTACGGCCGAACCGTACGAGCTAGGGCTCTGAAATTCGGCGTGCTCATACTAGATATAAGTATGAATTAAGCTGCCAAGTTTCAAGAATGCACCCCTGCAGGCGTGGGCTCATGAAATTTTGCATACTCCCTCATACATACATCTAGTTGACGCATGCCAAATTTCAGACCCCTGGCTCGTAGGGTCAGGCTGGAGGTGGTGCTGAGCAAGGCATTCGCAGTAAGGGACAGCCATTAGGCTTAAACCCCTTACCCCCAGCCCTAACCATAAAAAACCCTTACCTCTTCCCTAGCCATAATACCCCCTTCCCTAACACTGAAACCCACTTCCCTAACCCTAAAACCCCCTTCCCTAACCCTAAAACCCCCTTCCCTAACGCTGAAACCCCCTTCCCTAACCCTAAAACCCCCTTCCCTAACCCTAAAACCCCCTTCCCTAATGCTGAAACCCCCTTCCCTAACCCTAAAACCCCCTTCCCTAACGCTGAAACCCCCTTCCCTAACCCTAAAACCCCCTTCCCTAACCCTGAAACCCCCTTCCCTAACGCTGAAACCCCCTTCCCTAACCATAAGACCCTCTACATACTCTAACCCAAACCCTGAAATCAGTAATTGGACCTAGCAAATCTGTCTAGGCCTTGCGTAACTATCAAATCCATAACTTGACATTAGCAAATCTGGGCAGCCTTTGCATAACTATCAAATACATCAATAAGACCTAGCAAATCTGGCTAGGCCTTGCGTAACTATCAAATCCATAACTTGACATTAGCAAATCTGGGCAGCCTTTGCATAACTATCAAATACATCAATTGGACCTAGCAAATCTGGCTAGGCCTTGCGTAACTATCAAATCCATAACTTGACATTAGCAAATCTGGGCAGCCTTTGCATAACTATCAAATACATCAATTAGACCTAGCAAATCTGGCTAGGCCTTGCGTAACTATCAAATCCATAACTTGACATTAGCAAATCTGGGCAGCCTTTGGATAACTATCAAAAACATCAATTGGACCTAGCAAATCTGGCTAGGCCTTGCGTAACTATCAAATCCATAACTTGACATTAGCAAATCTGGGCAGCCTTTGCATAACTATCAAATACATCAATTAGACCTAGCAAATCTGGCTAGGCCTTGCGTAACTATCAAATCCATAACTTGACATTAGCAAATCTGGGCAGCCTTTGCATAACTATCAAATACATCAATTGGACCTAGCAAATCTGGCTAGGCCTTGCGTAACTATCAAATCCATAACTTGACATTAGCAAATCTGGGCAGCCTTTGCATAACTATCAAATACATCAATTAGACCTAGCAAATCTGGCTAGGCCTTGCGTAACTATCAAATCCATAACTTGACATTAGCAAATCTGGGCAGCCTTTGCATAACTATCAAATACATCAATTAGACCTAGCAAATCTGGCTAGGCCTTGCGTAACTATCAAATCCATAACTTGACATTAGCAAATCTGGGCAGCCTTTGCATAACTATCAAATACATCAATTAGACCTAGCAAATCTGGCTAGGCCTTGCGTAACTATCAAATCCATAACTTGACATTAGCAAATCTGGGCAGCCTTTGCATAACTATCAAATACATCAATTGGACCTAGCAGATCTGGCTAGGCCTTGCGTAACTATCAAATCCATAACTTGACATTAGCAAATCTGGGCAGCCTTTGCATAACTATCAAATACATCAATTAGACCTAGCAAATCTGGCTAGGCCTTGCGTAACTATCAAATCCATAACTTGACATTAGCAAATCTGGGCAGCCTTTGCATAACTATCAAATACATCAATTGGACCTAGCAAATCTGTCTAGGCCTTGCGTAACTATCAAATCCATAACTTGACATTAGCAAATCTGGGCAGCCTTTGCATAACTATCAAATACATCAATAAGACCTAGCAAATCTGGCTAGGCCTTGCGTAACTATCAAATCCATAACTTGACATTAGCAAATCTGGGCAGCCTTTGCATAACTATCAAATACATCAATTGGACCTAGCAAATCTGGCTAGGCCTTGCGTAACTATCAAATCCATAACTTGACATTAGCAAATCTGGGCAGCCTTTGCATAACTATCAAATACATCAATTGGACCTAGCAAATCTGGCTAGGCCTTGCGTAACTATCAAATCCATAACTTGACATTAGCAAATCTGGGCAGCCTTTGCATAACTATCAAATACATCAATTAGACCTAGCAAATCTGGCTAGGCCTTGCGTAACTATCAAATCCATAACTTGACATTAGCAAATCTGGGCAGCCTTTGCATAACTATCAAATACATCAATTAGACCTAGCAAATCTGGCTAGGCCTTGCGTAACTATCAAATCCATAACTTGACATTAGCAAATCTGGGCAGCCTTTGCATAACTATCAAATACATCAATTGGACCTAGCAAATCTGGCTAGGCCTTGCGTAACTATCAAATCCATAACTTGACATTAGCAAATCTGGGCAGCCTTTGCATAACTATCAAATACATCAATTAGACCTAGCAAATCTGGCTAGGCTTAGCGTAACCAACAAACAGCTTAGGCAGGAGTGCGGGAAAGGGACTGGGACGCACTTAGCCCCGACGCTCTAGCGCCACCCAGTGGCCACTTGGAGAACGCAGCGACTTGGAGACCGGGCACTTGCAGATTCTGAACCGGCAGTGCCTGGGAGACGCGTGTACCAAATTCCAAGTCTCTGGAGCCGACGGTGCCTCAGAAATTAAACTGAGAATTAAAGTTGAGGATCAGAGATGCAGCAACACATGTGTTGCTGGGACTCTGGTTTGGGGAAAAAGGAGCTAGGCCTTGTCAAATGCTCATAACTTTTAACTGGAATGACTTACAAGCACCAAACCTTAGCTTAGGCATGAGTGCGGGAAAAGGACTGGGACGCACTTAGCCCCGACGCTCTAGCGCCACCCAGTGGCCACTTGGAGAACGCAGCGACTTGGAGACCGGGCACTTGCAGATTCTGAACCGGCACTGCCTGGGAGACGCGTGTACCAAATTCCAAGTCTCTGGAGTCGACGGTGCCTCAGAAATTAAACTGAGAATTAAAGTTGAGGATCAGAGATGCAGCAACACATGTGTTGCTGGGACTCTGATTTGGGGAAAAAGGAGCTAGGCCATGTCAAATGCTCATAACTTTTAACTGGAATGACTTACAAGCATGAAACTTTGCATACTCCCTCACACATACATCTAGTTGACGCATGCCAAATTTCAGACCCCTGGTTCGTAGGCTTCAGCCGTGACGGACCCCCCAAGTCATTTATGAGGTCTTTAGCTCCCTTAAATTAGACATTTAAAATTACACCAGACAAGTTCTCTAAGGCGTGGGCTCATGAAATTTTGCATACTCCCTCATACATACATCTAGTTGACGCATGCCAAATTTCAGACCCCTGGCTCGTAGGCTTCAGCCGTGACGGACCCCCAAGTCATTTATGAGGCCTTTAGCTCCCTTAGACATTTAAAATTACACCAGACAAGTTCTCTAAGGCGTGGGCTCATGAAATTTTGCATACTCCCTCATACATACATCTAGTTGACGCATGCCAAATTTCAGACCCCTGGCTCGTAGGCTTCAGCCGTGACGGACCCCCAAGTCATTTATGAGGCCTTTAGCTCCCTTAGACATTTAAAATTACACCAGACAAGTTCTCTAAGGCGTGGGCTCATGAAATTTTGCATACTCCCTCATACATAGATCTAGTTGAAGCATGCCAAATTTCAGGCCCCTGGCTCGTAGGCTTCAGCCGTGACGGACCCCCAAGTCATTTATGAGGCCTTTAGCTCCCTTAGACATTTAAAATTACACCAGACAAGTTCTCTAAGGCGTGGGCTCATGAAATTTTGCATACTCCCTCATACATACATCTAGTTGACGCATGCCAAATTTCAGACCCCTGGCTCGTAGGCTTCAGCCGTGACGGACCCCCAAGTCATTTATGAGGCCTTTAGCTCCCTTAAATTAGACATTTAAAATTACACCAGACAAGTTCTCTAAGGCGTGGGCTCATGAAATTTTGCATACTCCCTCATACATACATCTAGTTGACGCATGCCAAATTGCAGACCCCTGGCTCGTAGGCTTCAGCCGTTACGGACCCCCAAAGTCATTTATGAGGCCTTTAGCTCCCTTAGACATTTAAAATTACACCAGACAAGTTCTCTAAGGCGTGGGCTCATGAAATTTTGCATACTCCCTCATACATACATCTAGTTGACGCATGCCAAATTTCAGACCCCTGGCTCGTAGGCTTCAGCCGTGACGGACCCCCAAGTCATTTATGAGGCCTTTAGCTCCCTTAGACATTTAAAATTACACCAGACAAGTTGTCTAAGGCGTGGGCTCATGAAATTTTGCATACTCCCTCATACATAGATCTAGTTGAAGCATGCCAAATTTCAGGCCCCTGGCTCGTAGGCTTCAGCCGTGACGGACCCCCAAGTCATTTATGAGGCCTTTAGCTCCCTTAGACATTTAAAATTACACCAGACAAGTTCTCTAAGGCGTGGGCTCATGAAATTTTGCATACTCCCTCATACATAGATCTAGTTGAAGCATGCCAAATTTCAGACCCCTGGCTCGTAGGCTTCAGCCGTGACGGACCCCCAAGTCATTTATGAGGCCTTTAGCTCCCTTAGACATTTAAAATTACACCAGACAAGTTCTCTAAGGCGTGGGCTCATGAAATTTTGCATACTCCCTCATACATACTTCTAGTTGAAGCATGCCAAATTTCAGGCCCCTGGCTCGTAGGCTTCAGCCGTGACGGACCCCCAAGTCATTTATGAGGCCTTTAGCTCCCTTAGACATTTAAAATTACACCAGACAAGTTCTCTAAGGCGTGGGCTCATGAAATTTTGCATACTCCCTCATACATACATCTAGTTGACGCATGCCAAATTTCAGACCCCTGGCTCGTAGGCTTCAGCCGTGACGGACCCCCCAAGTCATTTATGAGGCCTTTAGCTCCCATAAATTAGACATTTAAAATTACACCAGACAAGTTCTCTAAGGCGTGGGCTCATGAAATTTTGCATACTCCCTCATACATAGATCTAGTTGACGCATGCCAAATTTCAGACCCCTGGCTCGTAGGCTTCAGCCGTGACGGACCCCCAAGTCATTTATGAGGCCTTTAGCTCCGTTAGACATTTAAAATTACACCAGACAAGTTCTCTAAGGCGTGGGCTCATGAAATTTTGCATACTCCCTCATACATAGATCTAGTTGAAGCATGCCAAATTTCAGGCCCCTGGCTCGTAGGCTTCAGCCGTGACGGACCCCCAAGTCATTTATGAGGCCTTTAGCTCCCTTAGACATTTAAAATTACACCAGACAAGTTCTCTAAGGCGTGGGCTCATGAAATTTTGCATACTCCCTCATACATACATCTAGTTGACGCATGCCAAATTGCAGACCCCTGGCTCGTAGGCTTCAGCCGTGACGGACCCCCAAAGTCATTTATGAGGCCTTTAGCTCCCTTAGACATTTAAAATTACACCAGACAAGTTCTCTAAGGCGTGGGCTCATGAAATTTTGCATACTCCCTCATACATAGATCTAGTTGAAGCATGCCAAATTTCAGGCCCCTGGCTCATAGGCTTCAGCCGTGACGGACCCCCAAGTCATTTATGAGGCCTTTAGCTCCCTTAGACATTTAAAATTACACCAGACAAGTTCTCTAAGGCGTGGGCTCATGAAATTTTGCATACTCCCTCATACATACATCTAGTTGACGCATGCCAAATTTCAGACCCCTGGCTCGTAGGCTTCAGCCGTGACGGACCCCCAAGTCATTTATGAGGCCTTTAGCGCCCTTAAATTAGACATTTAAAATTACACCAGACAAGTTCTCTAAGGCGTGGGCTCATGAAATTTTGCATACTCCCTCATACATACATCTAGTGGACGCATGCCAAATTGCAGACCCCTGGCTCGTAGGCTTCAGCCGTTACGGACCCCCAAAGTCATTTATGAGGCCTTTAGCTCCCTTAGACATTTAAAATTACACCAGACAAGTTCTCTAAGGCGTGGGCTCATGAAATTTTGCATACTCCCTCATACATACATCTAGTTGACGCATGCCAAATTGCAGACCCCTGGCTCGTAGGCTTCAGCCGTTACGGACCCCCAAAGTCATTTATGAGGCCTTTAGCTCCCTTAGACATTTAAAATTACACCAGACAAGTTCTCTAAGGCGTGGGCTCATGAAATTTTGCATACTCCCTCATACATACTTCTAGTTGAAGCATGCCAAATTTCAGGCCCCTGGCTCGTAGGCTTCAGCCGTGACGGACCCCCAAGTCATTTATGAGGCCTTTAGCTCCCTTAGACATTTAAAATTACACCAGACAAGTTCTCTAAGGCGTGGGCTCATGAAATTTTGCATACTCCCTCATACATACATCTAGTTGACGCATGCCAAATTTCAGACCCCTGGCTCGTAGGCTTCAGCCGTGACGGACCCCCCAAGTCATTTATGAGGCCTTTAGCTCCCATAAATTAGACATTTAAAATTACACCAGACAAGTTCTCTAAGGCGTGGGCTCATGAAATTTTGCATACTCCCTCATACATAGATCTAGTTGACGCATGCCAAATTTCAGACCCCTGGCTCGTAGGCTTCAGCCGTGACGGACCCCCAAGTCATTTATGAGGCCTTTAGCTCCCTTAGACATTTAAAATTACACCAGACAAGTTCTCTAAGGCGTGGGCTCATGAAATTTTGCATACTCCCTCATACATAGATCTAGTTGAAGCATGCCAAATTTCAGGCCCCTGGCTCGTAGGCTTCAGCCGTGACGGACCCCCAAGTCATTTATGAGGCCTTTAGCTCCCTTAGACATTTAAAATTACACCAGACAAGTTCTCTAAGGCGTGGGCTCATGAAATTTTGCATACTCCCTCATACATAGATCTAGTTGAAGCTTGCCAAATTTCAGACCCCTGGCTCGTAGGCTTCAGCCGTGACGGACCCCCAAGTCATTTATGAGGCCTTTAGCTCCCTTAGACATTTAAAATTACACCAGACAAGTTCTCTAAGGCGTGGGCTCATGAAATTTTGCATACTCCCTCATACATACATCTAGTTGACGCATGCCAAATTTCAGACCCCTGGCTCGTAGGCTTCAGCCGTGACGGACCCCCAAGTCATTTATGAGGCCTTTAGCTCCCTTAAATTAGACATTTAAAATTACACCAGACAAGTTCTCTAAGGCGTGGGCTCATGAAATTTTGCATACTCCCTCATACATACATCTAGTTGACGCATGCCAAATTGCAGACCCCTGGCTCGTAGGCTTCAGCCGTGACGGACCCCCAAAGTCATTTATGAGGCCTTTAGCTCCCTTAGACATTTAAAATTACACCAGACAAGTTCTCTAAGGCGTGGGCTCATGAAATTTTGCATACTCCCTCATACATACTTCTAGTTGACGCATGCCAAATTTCAGGCCCCTGGCTCGTAGGCTTCAGCCTTTGCATAACTATCAAATACATCAATTAGACCTAGCAAATCTGGCTAGGCCTTGCATAACTATCAAACCCGTAATTAGACCTAGCAGATCTGGCTAGGCTTAGCGTAACCAACAAACAGCTTAGGCAGGAGTGCGGGAAAGGGACCGGGACGCACTTAGCCCCGTCGCATTCTCAAGTTAGCGTGTTAGCATTTAGCATGTCTTGGCATGCTCAGATCTGGATATACACCTTCTGCAGGTGCGCAATCCGCTGTCGTCTCGAGAGTTAGCGTGTTAGCATGTTAGCATTTAGCATGTCTTAGCATGCCCGGATCGGGCCCGAACTTTGGATCTACACGTTCTGCGCGCCCTAGGCACGCAATCTGCTCTTATCGCAAAAGTTAGCATGTTAGCATTGTTAGCATCCAAACCGGAAGTGGGCGTGTCTCCGCCTGGGAACGTCGTAGACACTCGCAACAAAGTTCCTCAGATCCCTCTCCACCAGTAGAGGCCACCTGCACCAATCAAATCAAAGCCCGCCTACATGGAAAAAAAGTTACGACGTTTTTCCGCAATATCTCGCAAACGGAGCGAGACACGGCCTTCCTTCGCACGCGTGACGCCTGTGCGCCAGGCCACGCCCAGCCACGCCCCCTGCACCGGCCGGGGGGCGGGGCCAGGGGGGGTGCAGCCACGCCCATTGCACCCCCCTCTCGCGATACCCTACTTACATAGAGGTCTAGTCACACACAACTAAAACAAAAAAACCGACAACCGCAGCCAAAAGCTCACTACGCAACTAACCGCCAGTCATTTGTAGGCACGCATGCCAGTCGCCACCAGATGGCAGGCCAGAGCACCTAACTGCTAATCGCTCTAGCGCCACCCGGTGGCGACTTGGAGACCGGGCACTTGCAGATTCTGAACCGGCAGTGCCTGGGAGACGCGTGTACCAAATTCCAAGTCTCTGGAGCCGACGGTGCCTCAGAAATTAAACTGAGAATTAAAGTTGAGGATCAGAGATGCAGCAACACATGTGTTGCTGGGACTCTGGTTTGGGGAAAAAGGAGCTAGGCCTTGTCAAATGCTCATAACTTTTAACTGGAGAGATGAATTAACAGACTTTGGAAGGGCCCGGCAGTCTGTACGGATGCCTGGAATGAGCGTCTGCTCAAGCAATCACGCTTTTATTTTACAGTTTGCAAGGGAATTAGCAGGGTAACCTTAGCAAAATCACAGAGGCCAAAGAAATTAATACAGTGAAAATAGCCTAAGTGGTCAGGCCTGATATGCAGCAGCATGACAGACAATATAAAATGTACACATGCAAATAAAGCTGAAAACCTACAGTATTTGTGGAGCATAAAAACATGATGAATAATGGGACCCTTTAAGGAAAAGAAGCCTCAAGTATTCTATCAGTGCCACCCACAGGCCACTTACTCAAGCGGTTAACATCACCATATGAGATGAATTAGCAGACTTCGGAAGGCTCCCCAAGTCATTTATGAGGCCTTTAGCTCCCTTAAATTAGACATTTAAAATTACACCAGACAAGTTCTCTAAGGCGTGGGCTCATGAAATTTTGCATACTCCCTCATACATACATCTAGTTGAGGCATGCCAAATTTCAGACCCCTGGCTCGTAGGCTTCAGCCGTGACGGACCCCCCAAGTCATTTATGAGGCCTTTAGCTCCCTTAAATTAGACATTTAAAATTACACCAGACAAGTTCTCTAAGGCGTGGGCTCATGAAATTTTGCATACTCCCTCATACATACATCTAGTTGACGCATGCCAAATTGCAGACCCCTGGCTCGTAGGCTTCAGCCGTGACGGACCCCCAAAGTCATTTATGAGGCCTTTAGCTCCATTAGACATTTAAAATTACACCAGACAAGTTCTCTAAGGCGTGGGCTCATGAAATTTTGCATACTCCCTCATACATACTTCTAGTTGAAGCATGCCAAATTTCAGGCCCCTGGCTCGTAGGCTTCAGCCGTGACGGACCCCCAAGTCATTTATGAGGCCTTTAGCTCCATTAAATTAGACATTTAAAATTACACCAGACAAGTTCTCTAAGGCGTGGGCTCATGAAATTTTGCATACTCCCTCATACATACATCTAGTTGACGCATGCCAAATTTCAGACCCCTGGCTCGTAGGCTTCAGCCGTGACGGACCCCCAAGTCATTTATGAGGCCTTTAGCTCCCTTAAATTAGACATTTAAAATTACACCAGACAAGTTCTCTAAGGCGTGGGCTCATGAAATTTTGCATACTCCCTCATACATACATCTAGTTGACGCATGCCAAATTTCAGACCCCTGGCTCGTAGGCTTCAGCCGTGACGGACCCCCAAGTCATTTATGAGGCCTTTAGCTCCCTTAAATTAGACATTTAAAATTACACCAGACAAGTTCTCTAAGGCGTGGGCTCATGAAATTTTGCATACTCCCTCATACATGCATCTAGTTGACGCATGCCAAATTGCAGACCCCTGGCTCGTAGGCTTCAGCCGTGACGGACCCCCAAAGTCATTTATGAGGCCTTTAGCTCCCTTAGACATTTAAGATTAACAAACAAACAAACATGAGGGGGCGTCATGACGGAGCCCTACGAGCTAGGATTCTGAAATTCGGCACGCGTAAACTCGACGTGTGTCCGGACAAGCGTGCCGAGTTTCAAGAGCCCAGCTCTTACAGAACAGTTTTAATCGACCCTCAGATTCAGCGAGGTCGGCAATGTTAAGTGAATGGAGGCACCGCGTATGTCATTTGAAGTGTAGGAGTGGCCTAGGAAGATGATTCAAAATGTTCCTGAGACTACACAGTCTGCTCTTTAAATCACCCAATACATGTCCATTAAAATTATGCCTTCTTAATTAGATTCTAACAGGCTTTAAATGTGAGAGGCTGCATCTCTTCGACTAGGCCTCAAACTACCTTCAGGGGGCGCCACGGAGCAGCCGTAGGAGCTAGGGGTCTGAGATTTGGCACGCATAAACTAGATATGTCTCTGGACAAGTGTGCCCAGTTTCATGACTGAAGATATGACAGAACAGTTTTTATTGGCCCTCAAAGTCAGTGAGGTCGCCAATGTTAAGTGAATGGAGGCACCCCACCTGTCATTTCACAGGCCATAACTCCATGTAGGAGTGGCCTAGGAAGATGATTCAAAGTGTTCCTGAAACTAGACAGTCTGCTCTTTAAATCGCCCATTACATGTCTGTTACGATTATGCTTCTTTAATTGATTAATTTAGCTTTCAAATCAGAGGAGCATATTTTGACTGCGATTTCCTCTGTCTGGCCAAAAAATGCCTGTGTGTGCCTAGACCCACAACCCCATACTGAAAGCTTGCTGCAGCTGAGAGGGGCCTCTCTTGGAAATCAGCCCATAACTGCAGTTCCCTTTGAGCTAGAGGCCTGAAATTTGGAGCATTGATAGGGAAGGGCGGTCTGCACCAGTGACCCAAATCTGGGGGGTCTAGGCCACACGAGACAGTTTTTATTAACCCTTTAGTGTCTGGTGGTCTCACGGTCGGCCCGTGTGAGCTAGAGGTCTGAAATTTGGCATAGTGGAGCCAGATGTATGGGGAAATAACATACTGAACTTTCACGAGCGCAGCCCTCACCAATGGCCCGCAAAGCACATAAAGGTACCTGTACCCTCAGCCGTGTGAGAAAGATGGCTGGATTTTCTCCTGCATACACTAGGGACATGGACAAACACACCTGTAAAGTTTCATGCATGTACACCTCATAGAAGAGTTTTTATTGACCCTCAAAGTCAGTGAGGTCGCCAATGTTAAGTGAATGGAGGCACCCCACCTGGCATTTGACAGGCCATAACTCTGTGTAGGAGTCACCTAGGAAGACGATTCAAAGTGTTCCTGAAACTAGACAGTCTGCTCTTCAATATCGTCCATGCATGTCTATTAAAATTATGCCTCCTTAATTAGAAACCAGCCTGTTTTGTTTTTCTTCTTATCGTCAGTGGCTGCATTTTTTCCGACTAGGCCTCAAACTATATTGAGGGGGCATAACGCCTGATCTGTACGAGCTAGGGGTCTGAAATTCGGCCTGCCCAAACTAGATGCACATATGAACAAGTTTGCCAAGTTTCGTGAGCACAGCTCTTAACACTGAGCCGCAGTGGCCCTTTTAGTTTGGTAAAGTCGCTAATGGAAGATAATGCGGACATAAAACACTAGGCCTCAAACGAAGCTGACCGGCCGCTACGGCCGAACCGTACGAGCTAGGGCTCTGAAATTCGCCGTGCTCATACTAGATATAAGTGTGAATTAACCTGCCAAGTTTCAAGAATGTAACTCTTAAAGAACAAGTTTGGTGGACCTGTACCTTTACATTTCAATTAGCTTTTAAACGCTGAAGTGGCGGGTAACCTGAGGGGGTCCTGCAGCTGAACCGTGTGAGCTAGGGGCTTGAAATTTCACACAGATAAACTAGATACAGGTATGAATAAGTGTGCCAAGTTCCATTAGCGCAGCCCTTACCACTCAGCCGCAGTGGGCTTTAGAGTTTGCTAACTTAGGCAATATATGCCAATGCGAAGAAATGAGACTAGGCCTCAAACGAAGCTGACCAGCTGCTACGGCCGAACCGTACGAGCTAGGGCTCTGAAATTCGGCGTGCTCATACTAGATATAAGTATGAATTAAGCTGCCAAGTTTCAAGAATGCACCCCTGCAGGCGTGGGCTCATGAAATTTTGCATACTCCCTCATACATACATCTAGTTGACGCATGCCAAATTTCAGACCCCTGGCTCGTAGGGTCAGGCTGGAGGTGGTGCTGAGCAAGGCATTCGCAGTAAGGGACAGCCATTAGGCTTAAACCCCTTACCCCCAGCCCTAACCATAAAAAACCCTTACCTCTTCCCTAGCCATAATACCCCCTTCCCTAACACTGAAACCCACTTCCCTAACCCTAAAACCCCCTTCCCTAACCCTAAAACCCCCTTCCCTAACGCTGAAACCCCCTTCCCTAACCCTAAAACCCCCTTCCCTAACCCTAAAACCCCCTTCCCTAATGCTGAAACCCCCTTCCCTAACCCTAAAACCCCCTTCCCTAACGCTGAAACCCCCTTCCCTAACCCTAAAACCCCCTTCCCTAACCCTGAAACCCCCTTCCCTAACGCTGAAACCCCCTTCCCTAACCATAAGACCCTCTACATACTCTAACCCAAACCCTGAAATCAGTAATTGGACCTAGCAAATCTGTCTAGGCCTTGCGTAACTATCAAATCCATAACTTGACATTAGCAAATCTGGGCAGCCTTTGCATAACTATCAAATACATCAATAAGACCTAGCAAATCTGGCTAGGCCTTGCGTAACTATCAAATCCATAACTTGACATTAGCAAATCTGGGCAGCCTTTGCATAACTATCAAATACATCAATTGGACCTAGCAAATCTGGCTAGGCCTTGCGTAACTATCAAATCCATAACTTGACATTAGCAAATCTGGGCAGCCTTTGCATAACTATCAAATACATCAATTAGACCTAGCAAATCTGGCTAGGCCTTGCGTAACTATCAAATCCATAACTTGACATTAGCAAATCTGGGCAGCCTTTGGATAACTATCAAAAACATCAATTGGACCTAGCAAATCTGGCTAGGCCTTGCGTAACTATCAAATCCATAACTTGACATTAGCAAATCTGGGCAGCCTTTGCATAACTATCAAATACATCAATTAGACCTAGCAAATCTGGCTAGGCCTTGCGTAACTATCAAATCCATAACTTGACATTAGCAAATCTGGGCAGCCTTTGCATAACTATCAAATACATCAATTGGACCTAGCAAATCTGGCTAGGCCTTGCGTAACTATCAAATCCATAACTTGACATTAGCAAATCTGGGCAGCCTTTGCATAACTATCAAATACATCAATTAGACCTAGCAAATCTGGCTAGGCCTTGCGTAACTATCAAATCCATAACTTGACATTAGCAAATCTGGGCAGCCTTTGCATAACTATCAAATACATCAATTAGACCTAGCAAATCTGGCTAGGCCTTGCGTAACTATCAAATCCATAACTTGACATTAGCAAATCTGGGCAGCCTTTGCATAACTATCAAATACATCAATTAGACCTAGCAAATCTGGCTAGGCCTTGCGTAACTATCAAATCCATAACTTGACATTAGCAAATCTGGGCAGCCTTTGCATAACTATCAAATACATCAATTGGACCTAGCAGATCTGGCTAGGCCTTGCGTAACTATCAAATCCATAACTTGACATTAGCAAATCTGGGCAGCCTTTGCATAACTATCAAATACATCAATTAGACCTAGCAAATCTGGCTAGGCCTTGCGTAACTATCAAATCCATAACTTGACATTAGCAAATCTGGGCAGCCTTTGCATAACTATCAAATACATCAATTGGACCTAGCAAATCTGTCTAGGCCTTGCGTAACTATCAAATCCATAACTTGACATTAGCAAATCTGGGCAGCCTTTGCATAACTATCAAATACATCAATAAGACCTAGCAAATCTGGCTAGGCCTTGCGTAACTATCAAATCCATAACTTGACATTAGCAAATCTGGGCAGCCTTTGCATAACTATCAAATACATCAATTGGACCTAGCAAATCTGGCTAGGCCTTGCGTAACTATCAAATCCATAACTTGACATTAGCAAATCTGGGCAGCCTTTGCATAACTATCAAATACATCAATTGGACCTAGCAAATCTGGCTAGGCCTTGCGTAACTATCAAATCCATAACTTGACATTAGCAAATCTGGGCAGCCTTTGCATAACTATCAAATACATCAATTAGACCTAGCAAATCTGGCTAGGCCTTGCGTAACTATCAAATCCATAACTTGACATTAGCAAATCTGGGCAGCCTTTGCATAACTATCAAATACATCAATTAGACCTAGCAAATCTGGCTAGGCCTTGCGTAACTATCAAATCCATAACTTGACATTAGCAAATCTGGGCAGCCTTTGCATAACTATCAAATACATCAATTGGACCTAGCAAATCTGGCTAGGCCTTGCGTAACTATCAAATCCATAACTTGACATTAGCAAATCTGGGCAGCCTTTGCATAACTATCAAATACATCAATTAGACCTAGCAAATCTGGCTAGGCTTAGCGTAACCAACAAACAGCTTAGGCAGGAGTGCGGGAAAGGGACTGGGACGCACTTAGCCCCGACGCTCTAGCGCCACCCAGTGGCCACTTGGAGAACGCAGCGACTTGGAGACCGGGCACTTGCAGATTCTGAACCGGCAGTGCCTGGGAGACGCGTGTACCAAATTCCAAGTCTCTGGAGCCGACGGTGCCTCAGAAATTAAACTGAGAATTAAAGTTGAGGATCAGAGATGCAGCAACACATGTGTTGCTGGGACTCTGGTTTGGGGAAAAAGGAGCTAGGCCTTGTCAAATGCTCATAACTTTTAACTGGAATGACTTACAAGCACCAAACCTTAGCTTAGGCATGAGTGCGGGAAAAGGACTGGGACGCACTTAGCCCCGACGCTCTAGCGCCACCCAGTGGCCACTTGGAGAACGCAGCGACTTGGAGACCGGGCACTTGCAGATTCTGAACCGGCACTGCCTGGGAGACGCGTGTACCAAATTCCAAGTCTCTGGAGTCGACGGTGCCTCAGAAATTAAACTGAGAATTAAAGTTGAGGATCAGAGATGCAGCAACACATGTGTTGCTGGGACTCTGATTTGGGGAAAAAGGAGCTAGGCCATGTCAAATGCTCATAACTTTTAACTGGAATGACTTACAAGCATGAAACTTTGCATACTCCCTCACACATACATCTAGTTGACGCATGCCAAATTTCAGACCCCTGGTTCGTAGGCTTCAGCCGTGACGGACCCCCCAAGTCATTTATGAGGTCTTTAGCTCCCTTAAATTAGACATTTAAAATTACACCAGACAAGTTCTCTAAGGCGTGGGCTCATGAAATTTTGCATACTCCCTCATACATACATCTAGTTGACGCATGCCAAATTTCAGACCCCTGGCTCGTAGGCTTCAGCCGTGACGGACCCCCAAGTCATTTATGAGGCCTTTAGCTCCCTTAGACATTTAAAATTACACCAGACAAGTTCTCTAAGGCGTGGGCTCATGAAATTTTGCATACTCCCTCATACATACATCTAGTTGACGCATGCCAAATTTCAGACCCCTGGCTCGTAGGCTTCAGCCGTGACGGACCCCCAAGTCATTTATGAGGCCTTTAGCTCCCTTAGACATTTAAAATTACACCAGACAAGTTCTCTAAGGCGTGGGCTCATGAAATTTTGCATACTCCCTCATACATACATCTAGTTGAAGCATGCCAAATTTCAGACCCCTGGCTCGTAGGCTTCAGCCGTGACGGACCCCCAAGTCATTTATGAGGCCTTTAGCTCCCTTAGACATTTAAAATTACACCAGACAAGTTCTCTAAGGCGTGGGCTCATGAAATTTTGCATACTCCCTCATACATACATCTAGTTGACGCATGCCAAATTTCAGACCCCTGGCTCGTAGGCTTCAGCCGTGACGGACCCCCAAGTCATTTATGAGGCCTTTAGCTCCCTTAAATTAGACATTTAAAATTACACCAGACAAGTTCTCTAAGGCGTGGGCTCATGAAATTTTGCATACTCCCTCATACATACATCTAGTTGACGCATGCCAAATTGCAGACCCCTGGCTCGTAGGCTTCAGCCGTTACGGACCCCCAAAGTCATTTATGAGGCCTTTAGCTCCCTTAGACATTTAAAATTACACCAGACAAGTTCTCTAAGGCGTGGGCTCATGAAATTTTGCATACTCCCTCATACATACATCTAGTTGACGCATGCCAAATTTCAGACCCCTGGCTCGTAGGCTTCAGCCGTGACGGACCCCCAAGTCATTTATGAGGCCTTTAGCTCCCTTAGACATTTAAAATTACACCAGACAAGTTGTCTAAGGCGTGGGCTCATGAAATTTTGCATACTCCCTCATACATAGATCTAGTTGAAGCATGCCAAATTTCAGGCCCCTGGCTCGTAGGCTTCAGCCGTGACGGACCCCCAAGTCATTTATGAGGCCTTTAGCTCCCTTAGACATTTAAAATTACACCAGACAAGTTCTCTAAGGCGTGGGCTCATGAAATTTTGCATACTCCCTCATACATAGATCTAGTTGAAGCATGCCAAATTTCAGACCCCTGGCTCGTAGGCTTCAGCCGTGACGGACCCCCAAGTCATTTATGAGGCCTTTAGCTCCCTTAGACATTTAAAATTACACCAGACAAGTTCTCTAAGGCGTGGGCTCATGAAATTTTGCATACTCCCTCATACATACTTCTAGTTGAAGCATGCCAAATTTCAGGCCCCTGGCTCGTAGGCTTCAGCCGTGACGGACCCCCAAGTCATTTATGAGGCCTTTAGCTCCCTTAGACATTTAAAATTACACCAGACAAGTTCTCTAAGGCGTGGGCTCATGAAATTTTGCATACTCCCTCATACATACATCTAGTTGACGCATGCCAAATTTCAGACCCCTGGCTCGTAGGCTTCAGCCGTGACGGACCCCCCAAGTCATTTATGAGGCCTTTAGCTCCCATAAATTAGACATTTAAAATTACACCAGACAAGTTCTCTAAGGCGTGGGCTCATGAAATTTTGCATACTCCCTCATACATAGATCTAGTTGACGCATGCCAAATTTCAGACCCCTGGCTCGTAGGCTTCAGCCGTGACGGACCCCCAAGTCATTTATGAGGCCTTTAGCTCCGTTAGACATTTAAAATTACACCAGACAAGTTCTCTAAGGCGTGGGCTCATGAAATTTTGCATACTCCCTCATACATAGATCTAGTTGAAGCATGCCAAATTTCAGGCCCCTGGCTCGTAGGCTTCAGCCGTGACGGACCCCCAAGTCATTTATGAGGCCTTTAGCTCCCTTAGACATTTAAAATTACACCAGACAAGTTCTCTAAGGCGTGGGCTCATGAAATTTTGCATACTCCCTCATACATACATCTAGTTGACGCATGCCAAATTTCAGACCCCTGGCTCGTAGGCTTCAGCCGTGACGGACCCCCAAGTCATTTATGAGGCCTTTAGCTCCCTTAAATTAGACATTTAAAATTACACCAGACAAGTTCTCTAAGGCGTGGGCTCATGAAATTTTGCATACTCCCTCATACATACATCTAGTTGACGCATGCCAAATTGCAGACCCCTGGCTCGTAGGCTTCAGCCGTTACGGACCCCCAAAGTCATTTATGAGGCCTTTAGCTCCCTTAGACATTTAAAATTACACCAGACAAGTTCTCTAAGGCGTGGGCTCATGAAATTTTGCATACTCCCTCATACATACATCTAGTTGACGCATGCCAAATTTCAGACCCCTGGCTCGTAGGCTTCAGCCGTGACGGACCCCCAAGTCATTTATGAGGCCTTTAGCTCCCTTAGACATTTAAAATTACACCAGACAAGTTGTCTAAGGCGTGGGCTCATGAAATTTTGCATACTCCCTCATACATAGATCTAGTTGAAGCATGCCAAATTTCAGGCCCCTGGCTCGTAGGCTTCAGCCGTGACGGACCCCCAAGTCATTTATGAGGCCTTTAGCTCCCTTAGACATTTAAAATTACACCAGACAAGTTCTCTAAGGCGTGGGCTCATGAAATTTTGCATACTCCCTCATACATAGATCTAGTTGAAGCATGCCAAATTTCAGACCCCTGGCTCGTAGGCTTCAGCCGTGACGGACCCCCAAGTCATTTATGAGGCCTTTAGCTCCCTTAGACATTTAAAATTACACCAGACAAGTTCTCTAAGGCGTGGGCTCATGAAATTTTGCATACTCCCTCATACATACATCTAGTTGACGCATGCCAAATTTCAGACCCCTGGCTCGTAGGCTTCAGCCGTGACGGACCCCCAAGTCATTTATGAGGCCTTTAGCTCCCTTAAATTAGACATTTAAAATTACACCAGACAAGTTCTCTAAGGCGTGGGCTCATGAAATTTTGCATACTCCCTCATACATACATCTAGTTGACGCATGCCAAATTGCAGACCCCTGGCTCGTAGGCTTCAGCCGTGACGGACCCCCAAAGTCATTTATGAGGCCTTTAGCTCCCTTAGACATTTAAAATTACACCAGACAAGTTCTCTAAGGCGTGGGCTCATGAAATTTTGCATACTCCCTCATACATACTTCTAGTTGACGCATGCCAAATTTCAGGCCCCTGGCTCGTAGGCTTCAGCCTTTGCATAACTATCAAATACATCAATTAGACCTAGCAAATCTGGCTAGGCCTTGCATAACTATCAAACCCGTAATTAGACCTAGCAGATCTGGCTAGGCTTAGCGTAACCAACAAACAGCTTAGGCAGGAGTGCGGGAAAGGGACCGGGACGCACTTAGCCCCGTCGCATTCTCAAGTTAGCGTGTTAGCATTTAGCATGTCTTGGCATGCTCAGATCTGGATATACACCTTCTGCAGGTGCGCAATCCGCTGTCGTCTCGAGAGTTAGCGTGTTAGCATGTTAGCATTTAGCATGTCTTAGCATGCCCGGATCGGGCCCGAACTTTGGATCTACACGTTCTGCGTGCCCTAGGCACGCAATCTGCTCTTATCGCAAAAGTTAGCATGTTAGCATTGTTAGCATCCAAACCGGAAGTGGGCGTGTCTCCGCCTGGGAACGTCGTAGACACTCGCAACAAAGTTCCTCAGATCCCTCTCCACCAGTAGAGGCCACCTGCACCAATCAAATCAAAGCCCGCCTACATGGAAAAAAAGTTACGACGTTTTTCCGCAATATCTCGCAAACGGAGCGAGACACGGCCTTCCTTCGCACGCGTGACGCCTGTGCGCCAGGCCACGCCCAGCCACGCCCCCTGCACCGGCCGGGGGGCGGGGCCAGGGGGGTGCAGCCACGCCCATTGCACCCCCCTCTCGTGATACCTTACTTACATAGAGGTCTAGTCACACACAACTAAAACAAAAAAACCGACAACCGCAGCCAAAAGCTCACTACGCAACTAACCGCCAGTCATTTGTAGGCACGCATGCCAGTCGCCACCAGATGGCAGGCCAGAGCACCTAACTGCTAATCGCTCTAGCGCCACCCGGTGGCGACTTGGAGACCGGGCACTTGCAGATTCTGAACCGGCAGTGCCTGGGAGACGCGTGTACCAAATTCCAAGTCTCTGGAGCCGACGGTGCCTCAGAAATTAAACTGAGAATTAAAGTTGAGGATCAGAGATGCAGCAACACATGTGTTGCTGGGACTCTGGTTTGGGGAAAAAGGAGCTAGGCCTTGTCAAATGCTCATAACTTTTAACTGGAATGACTTACAAGCACCAAACCTTAGCTTAGGCATGAGTGCGGGAAAAGGACTGGGACGCACTTAGCCCCGACGCTCTAGCGCCACCCAGTGGCCACTTGGAGAACGCAGCGACTTGGAGACCGGGCACTTGCAGATTCTGAACCGGCACTGCCTGGGAGACGCGTGTACCAAATTCCAAGTCTCTGGAGTCGACGGTGCCTCAGAAATTAAACTGAGAATTAAAGTTGAGGATCAGAGATGCAGCAACACATGTGTTGCTGGGACTCTGATTTGGGGAAAAAGGAGCTAGGCCATGTCAAATGCTCATAACTTTTAACTGGAATGACTTACAAGCATGAAACTTTGCATACTCCCTCACACATACATCTAGTTGACGCATGCCAAATTTCAGACCCCTGGTTCGTAGGCTTCAGCCGTGACGGACCCCCCAAATCATTTATGAGGCCTTTAGCTCCCTTAAATTAGACATTTAAAATTACACCAGACAAGTTCTCTAAGGCGTGGGCTCATGAAATTTTGCATACTCCCTCATACATACATCTAGTTGACGCATGCCAAATTTCAGACCCCTGGCTCGTAGGCTTCAGCCGTGACGGACCCCCAAGTCATTTATGAGGCCTTTAGCTCCCTTAGACATTTAAAATTACACCAGACAAGTTCTCTAAGGCGTGGGCTCATGAAATTTTGCATACTCCCTCATACATACATCTAGTTGACGCATGCCAAATTTCAGACCCCTGGCTCGTAGGCTTCAGCCGTGACGGACCCCCAAGTCATTTATGAGGCCTTTAGCTCCCTTAGACATTTAAAATTACACCAGACAAGTTCTCTACGGCGTGGGCTCATGAAATTTTGCATACTCCCTCATACATACATCTAGTTGACGCATGCCAAATTTCAGACCCCTGGCTCGTAGGCTTCAGCCGTGACGGACCCCCAAGTCATTTATGAGGCCTTTAGCTCCCTTAGACATTTAAAATTACACCAGACAAGTTCTCTAAGGCGTGGGCTCATGAAATTTTGCATACTCCCTCATACATACATCTAGTTGACGCATGCCAAATTGCAGACCCCTGGCTCGTAGGCTTCAGCCGTGACGGACCCCCAAAGTCATTTATGAGGCCTTTAGCTCCCTTAGACATTTAAAATTACACCAGACAAGTTCTCTAAGGCGTGGGCTCATGAAATTTTGCATACTCCCTCATACATAGATCTAGTTGACGCATGCCAAATTTCAGACCCCTGGCTCGTAGGCTTCAGCCGTTACGGACCCCCAAAGTCATTTATGAGGCCTTTAGCTCCCTTAGACATTTAAAATTACACCAGACAAGTTTTCTAAGGCGTGGGCTCATGAAATTTTGCATACTCCCTCATACATACTTCTAGTTGAAGCATGCCAAATTTCAGGCCCCTGGCTCGTAGGCTTCAGCCGTGACGGACCCCCAAGTCATTTATGAGGCCTTTAGCTCCCTTAGACATTTAAAATTACACCAGACAAGTTCTCTAAGGCGTGGGCTCATGAAATTTTGCATACTCCCTCATACATACATCTAGTTGACGCATGCCAAATTTCAGACCCCTGGCTCGTAGGCTTCAGCCGTGACGGACCCCCAAGTCATTTATGAGGCCTTTAGCTCCCTTAAATTAGACATTTAAAATTACACCAGACAAGTTCTCTAAGGCGTGGGCTCATGAAATTTTGCATACTCCCTCATACATACATCTAGTTGACGCATGCCAAATTTCAGACCCCTGGCTCGTAGGCTTCAGCCGTGACGGACCCCCAAGTCATTTATGAGGCCTTTAGCTCCCTTAGACATTTAAAATTACACCAGACAAGTTCTCTAAGGCGTGGGCTCATGAAATTTTGCATACTCCCTCATACATACATCTAGTTGACGCATGCCAAATTTCAGACCCCTGGCTCGTAGGCTTCAGCCGTGACGGACCCCCAAGTCATTTATGAGGCCTTTAGCTCCCTTAAATTAGACATTTAAAATTACACCAGACAAGTTCTCTAAGGCGTGGGCTCATGAAATTTTGCATACTCCCTCATACATACATCTAGTTGACGCATGCCAAATTGCAGACCCCTGGCTCGTAGGCTTCAGCCGTGACGGACCCCCAAAGTCATTTATGAGGCCTTTAGCTCCCTTAGACATTTAAAATTACACCAGACAAGTTCTCTAAGGCGTGGGCTCATGAAATTTTGCATACTCCCTCATACATAGATCTAGTTGACGCATGCCAAATTTCAGACCCCTGGCTCGTAGGCTTCAGCCGTTACGGACCCCCAAGTCATTTATGAGGCCTTTAGCTCCCTTAGACATTTAAAATTACACCAGACAAGTTCTCTAAGGCGTGGGCTCATGAAATTTTCCATACTCCCTCATACATACATCTAGTTGACGCATGCCAAATTTCAGGCCCCTGGCTCGTAGGCTTCAGCCTTTGCATAACTATCAAATACATCAATTAGACCTAGCAAATCTGGCTAGGCCTTGCATAACTATCAAACCCGTAATTAGACCTAGCAGATCTGGCTAGGCTTAGCGTAACCAACAAACAGCTTAGGCAGGAGTGCGGGAAAGGGACCGGGACGCACTTAGCCCCGTCGCATTCTCAAGTTAGCGTGTTAGCATTTAGCATGTCTTGGCATGCTCAGATCTGGATATACACCTTCTGCAGGTGCGCAATCCGCTGTCGTCTCGAGAGTTAGCGTGTTAGCATGTTAGCATTTAGCATGTCTTAGCATGCCCGGATCGGGCCCGAACTTTGGATCTACACGTTCTGCGCGCCCTAGGCACGCAATCTGCTCTTATCGCAAAAGTTAGCATGTTAGCATTGTTAGCATCCAAACCGGAAGTGGGCGTGTCTCCGCCTGGGAACGTCGTAGACACTCGCAACAAAGTTCCTCAGATCCCTCTCCACCAGTAGAGGCCACCTGCACCAATCAAATCAAAGCCCGCCTACATGGAAAAAAAGTTACGACGTTTTTCCGCAATATCTCGCAAACGGAGCGAGACACGGCCTTCCTTCGCACGCGTGACGCCTGTGCGCCAGGCCACGCCCAGCCACGCCCCCTGCACCGGCCGGGGGGCGGGGCCAGGGGGGGTGCAGCCACGCCCATTGCACCCCCCTCTCGCGATACCCTACTTACATAGAGGTCTAGTCACACACAACTAAAACAAAAAAACCGACAACCGCAGCCAAAAGCTCACTACGCAACTAACCGCCAGTCATTTGTAGGCACGCATGCCAGTCGCCACCAGATGGCAGGCCAGAGCACCTAACTGCTAATCGCTCTAGCGCCACCCGGTGGCGACTTGGAGACCGGGCACTTGCAGATTCTGAACCGGCAGTGCCTGGGAGACGCGTGTACCAAATTCCAAGTCTCTGGAGCCGACGGTGCCTCAGAAATTAAACTGAGAATTAAAGTTGAGGATCAGAGATGCAGCAACACATGTGTTGCTGGGACTCTGGTTTGGGGAAAAAGGAGCTAGGCCTTGTCAAATGCTCATAACTTTTAACTGGAGAGATGAATTAACAGACTTTGGAAGGGCCCGGCAGTCTGTACGGATGCCTGGAATGAGCGTCTGCTCAAGCAATCACGCTTTTATTTTACAGTTTGCAAGGGAATTAGCAGGGTAACCTTAGCAAAATCACAGAGGCCAAAGAAATTAATACAGTGAAAATAGCCTAAGTGGTCAGGCCTGATATGCAGCAGCATGACAGACAATATAAAATGTACACATGCAAATAAAGCTGAAAACCTACAGTATTTGTGGAGCATAAAAACATGATGAATAATGGGACCCTTTAAGGAAAAGAAGCCTCAAGTATTCTATCAGTGCCACCCACAGGCCACTTACTCAAGCGGTTAACATCACCATATGAGATGAATTAGCAGACTTCGGAAGGCTCCCCAAGTCATTTATGAGGCCTTTAGCTCCCTTAAATTAGACATTTAAAATTACACCAGACAAGTTCTCTAAGGCGTGGGCTCATGAAATTTTGCATACTCCCTCATACATACATCTAGTTGACGCATGCCAAATTGCAGACCCCTGGCTCGTAGGCTTCAGCCGTGACGGACCCCCAAAGTCATTTATGAGGCCTTTAGCTCCATTAGACATTTAAAATTACACCAGACAAGTTCTCTAAGGCGTGGGCTCATGAAATTTTGCATACTCCCTCATACATACATCTAGTTGACGCATGCCAAATTGCAGACCCCTGGCTCGTAGGCTTCAGCCGTGACGGACCCCCCAAGTCATTTATGAGGCCTTTAGCTCCCTTAAATTAGACATTTAAAATTACACCAGACAAGTTCTCTAAGGCGTGGGCTGATGAAATTTTGCATACTCCCTCATACATACATCTAGTTGACGCATGCCAAATTTCAGACCCCTGGCTCGTAGGGTCAGGCTGGAGGTGGTGCTGAGCAAGGCATTCGCAGTAAGGGACAGCCATTAGGCTTAAACCCCTTACCCCCAGCCCTAACCATAAAAAACCCTTACCTCTTCCCTAGCCATAATACCCCCTTCCCTAACACTGAAACCCACTTCCCTAACCCTAAAACCCCCTTCCCTAACCCTAAAACCCCCTTCCCTAACGCTGAAACCCCCTTCCCTAACCCTAAAACCCCCTTCCCTAACCCTAAAACCCCCTTCCCTAATGCTGAAACCCCCTTCCCTAACCCTAAAACCCCCTTCCCTAACGCTGAAACCCCCTTCCCTAACCCTAAAACCCCCTTCCCTAACCCTGAAACCCCCTTCCCTAACGCTGAAACCCCCTTCCCTAACCATAAGACCCTCTACATACTCTAACCCAAACCCTGAAATCAGTAATTGGACCTAGCAAATCTGTCTAGGCCTTGCGTAACTATCAAATCCATAACTTGACATTAGCAAATCTGGGCAGCCTTTGCATAACTATCAAATACATCAATAAGACCTAGCAAATCTGGCTAGGCCTTGCGTAACTATCAAATCCATAACTTGACATTAGCAAATCTGGGCAGCCTTTGCATAACTATCAAATACATCAATTGGACCTAGCAAATCTGGCTAGGCCTTGCGTAACTATCAAATCCATAACTTGACATTAGCAAATCTGGGCAGCCTTTGCATAACTATCAAATACATCAATTAGACCTAGCAGATCTGGCTAGGCCTTGCGTAACTATCAAATCCATAACTTGACATTAGCAAATCTGGGCAGCCTTTGCATAACTATCAAATACATGAATTGGACCTAGCAAATCTGGCTAGGCCTTGCGTAACTATCAAATCCATAACTTGACATTAGCAAATCTGGGCAGCCTTTGCATAACTATCAAATACATCAATTGGACCTAGCAGATCTGGCTAGGCCTTGCGTAACTATCAAATCCATAACTTGACATTAGCAAATCTGGGCAGCCTTTGCATAACTATCAAATACATCAATTGGACCTAGCAGATCTGGCTAGGCCTTGCGTAACTATCAAATCCATAACTTGACATTAGCAAATCTGGGCAGCCTTTGCATAACTATCAAATACATCAATTGGACCTAGCAGATCTGGCTAGGCCTTGCGTAACTATCAAATCCATAACTTGACATTAGCAAATCTGGGCAGCCTTTGCATAACTATCAAATACATCAATTAGACCTAGCAAATCTGGCTAGGCCTTGCGTAACTATCAAATCCATAACTTGACATTAGCAAATCTGGGCAGCCTTTGCATAACTATCAAATACATCAATTGGACCTAGCAAATCTGGCTAGGCCTTGCGTAACTATCAAATCCATAACTTGACATTAGCAAATCTGGGCAGCCTTTGCATAACTATCAAATACATCAATTAGACCTAGCAAATCTGGCTAGGCTTAGCGTAACCAACAAACAGCTTAGGCAGGAGTGCGGGAAAGGGACTGGGACGCACTTAGCCCCGACGCTCTAGCGCCACCCAGTGGCCACTTGGAGAACGCAGCGACTTGGAGACCGGGCACTTGCAGATTCTGAACCGGCAGTGCCTGGGAGACGCGTGTACCAAATTCCAAGTCTCTGGAGCCGACGGTGCCTCAGAAATTAAACTGAGAATTAAAGTTGAGGATCAGAGATGCAGCAACACATGTGTTGCTGGGACTCTGGTTTGGGGAAAAAGGAGCTAGGCCTTGTCAAATGCTCATAACTTTTAACTGGAATGACTTACAAGCACCAAACCTTAGCTTAGGCATGAGTGCGGGAAAAGGACTGGGACGCACTTAGCCCCGACGCTCTAGCGCCACCCAGTGGCCACTTGGAGAACGCAGCGACTTGGAGACCGGGCACTTGCAGATTCTGAACCGGCACTGCCTGGGAGACGCGTGTACCAAATTCCAAGTCTCTGGAGTCGACGGTGCCTCAGAAATTAAACTGAGAATTAAAGTTGAGGATCAGAGATGCAGCAACACGTGTTGCTGGGACTCTGATTTGGGGAAAAAGGAGCTAGGCCATGTCAAATGCTCATAACTTTTAACTGGAATGACTTACAAGCATGAAACTTTGCATACTCCCTCACACATACATCTAGTTGACGCATGCCAAATTTCAGACCCCTGGTTCGTAGGCTTCAGCCGTGACGGACCCCCCAAGTCATTTATGAGGTCTTTAGCTCCCTTAAATTAGACATTTAAAATTACACCAGACAAGTTCTCTAAGGCGTGGGCTCATGAAATTTTGCATACTCCCTCATACATACATCTAGTTGACGCATGCCAAATTTCAGACCCCTGGCTCGTAGGCTTCAGCCGTGACGGACCCCCAAGTCATTTATGAGGCCTTTAGCTCCCTTAGACATTTAAAATTACACCAGACAAGTTCTCTAAGGCGTGGGCTCATGAAATTTTGCATACTCCCTCATACATACATCTAGTTGACGCATGCCAAATTTCAGACCCCTGGCTCGTAGGCTTCAGCCGTGACGGACCCCCAAGTCATTTATGAGGCCTTTAGCTCCCTTAGACATTTAAAATTACACCAGACAAGTTCTCTAAGGCGTGGGCTCATGAAATTTTGCATACTCCCTCATACATAGATCTAGTTGAAGCATGCCAAATTTCAGGCCCCTGGCTCGTAGGCTTCAGCCGTGACGGACCCCCAAGTCATTTATGAGGCCTTTAGCTCCCTTAGACATTTAAAATTACACCAGACAAGTTCTCTAAGGCGTGGGCTCATGAAATTTTGCATACTCCCTCATACATACATCTAGTTGACGCATGCCAAATTTCAGACCCCTGGCTCGTAGGCTTCAGCCGTGACGGACCCCCAAGTCATTTATGAGGCCTTTAGCTCCCTTAAATTAGACATTTAAAATTACACCAGACAAGTTCTCTAAGGCGTGGGCTCATGAAATTTTGCATACTCCCTCATACATACATCTAGTTGACGCATGCCAAATTGCAGACCCCTGGCTCGTAGGCTTCAGCCGTTACGGACCCCCAAAGTCATTTATGAGGCCTTTAGCTCCCTTAGACATTTAAAATTACACCAGACAAGTTCTCTAAGGCGTGGGCTCATGAAATTTTGCATACTCCCTCATACATACATCTAGTTGACGCATGCCAAATTTCAGACCCCTGGCTCGTAGGCTTCAGCCGTGACGGACCCCCAAGTCATTTATGAGGCCTTTAGCTCCCTTAGACATTTAAAATTACACCAGACAAGTTGTCTAAGGCGTGGGCTCATGAAATTTTGCATACTCCCTCATACATAGATCTAGTTGAAGCATGCCAAATTTCAGGCCCCTGGCTCGTAGGCTTCAGCCGTGACGGACCCCCAAGTCATTTATGAGGCCTTTAGCTCCCTTAGACATTTAAAATTACACCAGACAAGTTCTCTAAGGCGTGGGCTCATGAAATTTTGCATACTCCCTCATACATAGATCTAGTTGAAGCATGCCAAATTTCAGACCCCTGGCTCGTAGGCTTCAGCCGTGACGGACCCCCAAGTCATTTATGAGGCCTTTAGCTCCCTTAGACATTTAAAATTACACCAGACAAGTTCTCTAAGGCGTGGGCTCATGAAATTTTGCATACTCCCTCATACATACTTCTAGTTGAAGCATGCCAAATTTCAGGCCCCTGGCTCGTAGGCTTCAGCCGTGACGGACCCCCAAGTCATTTATGAGGCCTTTAGCTCCCTTAGACATTTAAAATTACACCAGACAAGTTCTCTAAGGCGTGGGCTCATGAAATTTTGCATACTCCCTCATACATACATCTAGTTGACGCATGCCAAATTTCAGACCCCTGGCTCGTAGGCTTCAGCCGTGACGGACCCCCCAAGTCATTTATGAGGCCTTTAGCTCCCATAAATTAGACATTTAAAATTACACCAGACAAGTTCTCTAAGGCGTGGGCTCATGAAATTTTGCATACTCCCTCATACATAGATCTAGTTGACGCATGCCAAATTTCAGACCCCTGGCTCGTAGGCTTCAGCCGTGACGGACCCCCAAGTCATTTATGAGGCCTTTAGCTCCGTTAGACATTTAAAATTACACCAGACAAGTTCTCTAAGGCGTGGGCTCATGAAATTTTGCATACTCCCTCATACATAGATCTAGTTGAAGCATGCCAAATTTCAGGCCCCTGGCTCGTAGGCTTCAGCCGTGACGGACCCCCAAGTCATTTATGAGGCCTTTAGCTCCCTTAGACATTTAAAATTACACCAGACAAGTTCTCTAAGGCGTGGGCTCATGAAATTTTGCATCCTCCCTCATACATACATCTAGTTGACGCATGCCAAATTGCAGACCCCTGGCTCGTAGGCTTCAGCCGTGACGGACCCCCAAAGTCATTTATGAGGCCTTTAGCTCCCTTAGACATTTAAAATTACACCAGACAAGTTCTCTAAGGCGTGGGCTCATGAAATTTTGCATACTCCCTCATACATAGATCTAGTTGAAGCATGCCAAATTTCAGGCCCCTGGCTCATAGGCTTCAGCCGTGACGGACCCCCAAGTCATTTATGAGGCCTTTAGCTCCCTTAGACATTTAAAATTACACCAGACAAGTTCTCTAAGGCGTGGGCTCATGAAATTTTGCATACTCCCTCATACATACATCTAGTTGACGCATGCCAAATTTCAGACCCCTGGCTCGTAGGCTTCAGCCGTGACGGACCCCCAAGTCATTTATGAGGCCTTTAGCGCCCTTAAATTAGACATTTAAAATTACACCAGACAAGTTCTCTAAGGCGTGGGCTCATGAAATTTTGCATACTCCCTCATACATACATCTAGTTGACGCATGCCAAATTGCAGACCCCTGGCTCGTAGGCTTCAGCCGTTACGGACCCCCAAAGTCATTTATGAGGCCTTTAGCTCCCTTAGACATTTAAAATTACACCAGACAAGTTCTCTAAGGCGTGGGCTCATGAAATTTTGCATACTCCCTCATACATACATCTAGTTGACGCATGCCAAATTGCAGACCCCTGGCTCGTAGGCTTCAGCCGTTACGGACCCCCAAAGTCATTTATGAGGCCTTTAGCTCCCTTAGACATTTAAAATTACACCAGACAAGTTCTCTAAGGCGTGGGCTCATGAAATTTTGCATACTCCCTCATACATACTTCTAGTTGAAGCATGCCAAATTTCAGGCCCCTGGCTCGTAGGCTTCAGCCGTGACGGACCCCCAAGTCATTTATGAGGCCTTTAGCTCCCTTAGACATTTAAAATTACACCAGACAAGTTCTCTAAGGCGTGGGCTCATGAAATTTTGCATACTCCCTCATACATACATCTAGTTGACGCATGCCAAATTTCAGACCCCTGGCTCGTAGGCTTCAGCCGTGACGGACCCCCCAAGTCATTTATGAGGCCTTTAGCTCCCATAAATTAGACATTTAAAATTACACCAGACAAGTTCTCTAAGGCGTGGGCTCATGAAATTTTGCATACTCCCTCATACATAGATCTAGTTGACGCATGCCAAATTTCAGACCCCTGGCTCGTAGGCTTCAGCCGTGACGGACCCCCAAGTCATTTATGAGGCCTTTAGCTCCCTTAGACATTTAAAATTACACCAGACAAGTTCTCTAAGGCGTGGGCTCATGAAATTTTGCATACTCCCTCATACATAGATCTAGTTGAAGCATGCCAAATTTCAGGCCCCTGGCTCGTAGGCTTCAGCCGTGACGGACCCCCAAGTCATTTATGAGGCCTTTAGCTCCCTTAGACATTTAAAATTACACCAGACAAGTTCTCTAAGGCGTGGGCTCATGAAATTTTGCATACTCCCTCATACATAGATCTAGTTGAAGCTTGCCAAATTTCAGACCCCTGGCTCGTAGGCTTCAGCCGTGACGGACCCCCAAGTCATTTATGAGGCCTTTAGCTCCCTTAGACATTTAAAATTACACCAGACAAGTTCTCTAAGGCGTGGGCTCATGAAATTTTGCATACTCCCTCATACATACATCTAGTTGACGCATGCCAAATTTCAGACCCCTGGCTCGTAGGCTTCAGCCGTGACGGACCCCCAAGTCATTTATGAGGCCTTTAGCTCCCTTAAATTAGACATTTAAAATTACACCAGACAAGTTCTCTAAGGCGTGGGCTCATGAAATTTTGCATACTCCCTCATACATACATCTAGTTGACGCATGCCAAATTGCAGACCCCTGGCTCGTAGGCTTCAGCCGTGACGGACCCCCAAAGTCATTTATGAGGCCTTTAGCTCCCTTAGACATTTAAAATTACACCAGACAAGTTCTCTAAGGCGTGGGCTCATGAAATTTTGCATACTCCCTCATACATACTTCTAGTTGACGCATGCCAAATTTCAGGCCCCTGGCTCGTAGGCTTCAGCCTTTGCATAACTATCAAATACATCAATTAGACCTAGCAAATCTGGCTAGGCCTTGCATAACTATCAAACCCGTAATTAGACCTAGCAGATCTGGCTAGGCTTAGCGTAACCAACAAACAGCTTAGGCAGGAGTGCGGGAAAGGGACCGGGACGCACTTAGCCCCGTCGCATTCTCAAGTTAGCGTGTTAGCATTTAGCATGTCTTGGCATGCTCAGATCTGGATATACACCTTCTGCAGGTGCGCAATCCGCTGTCGTCTCGAGAGTTAGCGTGTTAGCATGTTAGCATTTAGCATGTCTTAGCATGCCCGGATCGGGCCCGAACTTTGGATCTACACGTTCTGCGCGCCCTAGGCACGCAATCTGCTCTTATCGCAAAAGTTAGCATGTTAGCATTGTTAGCATCCAAACCGGAAGTGGGCGTGTCTCCGCCTGGGAACGTCGTAGACACTCGCAACAAAGTTCCTCAGATCCCTCTCCACCAGTAGAGGCCACCTGCACCAATCAAATCAAAGCCCGCCTACATGGAAAAAAAGTTACGACGTTTTTCCGCAATATCTCGCAAACGGAGCGAGACACGGCCTTCCTTCGCACGCGTGACGCCTGTGCGCCAGGCCACGCCCAGCCACGCCCCCTGCACCGGCCGGGGGGCGGGGCCAGGGGGGGTGCAGCCACGCCCATTGCACCCCCCTCTCGCGATACCCTAACCCTAACCCTAACCCTAACCCTAACCCTGATGCCTGTCCTAGGGTGCCGGCCCAGATCGGCCCCAACATCGGGCCCAGTGGTAGTCCACCACCTCGGTCGCAAACAGATACCCTGAAGGGTAGACTTAGGCGACATACGACCAGGTCAGAGGTCATGCCCAGTCTCTTACCCAGGACACGGCTGCTCAGAGGGACGGACGAAGGGAACTTAGGCAAGCCTTAAGACCAGGGATCGGGCACTTCGTATCCCCTTAGATTGAGGGGACCGGGTCGAGTTGACGGTATAGATGGACAGTGCATTCTAGGTAGCATGGGGGCCTCCAAACCCTTTCCCCTACCACTTCCCTAACCTTAACGTCCTAACCTAACCCCCAACCCACTTCCGGCCCCTAAACTAAACCCCTACCTAATCCATAACCCTAATCCTAAACTCCAGGCCCTAACCCCAAACCACAACTCCAACCCTATTCCTGCCCGAACCCCAAGTCCACCTCCGGTCCCTAAACTTAACCTTAACCCCAATCCACTTCCCTAACCCTAAAACACTCCAAGCCCTAACCCCAAACCACTTCCCTGACCCTAAAACCATATTCCAACCCCAGGCCCTGTCCTAACCCCCTACCAACCTCCGACCCCTAAACTTAACCCTTTCCCCAAACCATAAGTCCTACCCCTTGTCCTTACCTATCCCCCATTCTCTACACCTGCCACAATTTCCTAACCCTTACCCCAATCCTCAACCCTAACCCCAAGAACAACCCCCATGTCTAACCTTCATTTTCCCCTAACCCTAACCCTAACCCTAACCCTAACCCTAACCCCTACCTCTTACCCTAACCCTAACCCTAACCCTAACCCTAACCTTAAGCATAGATCTTACTATAGACTAGAACTCTTACCCACTCTATATTCTAACCTTAACCTTTGGATTCCAAATTGGGGCCCTAACCCTAAATCTTAGACCAAATTTGGAGCCCTAACCCTAATCTGACACTATAAATTTGGGGCCCTAACCCTTAACTATAGACCACACCTTAAAATTTGAACCTTTACCCTGGACCCCTAGGTGGGGGCCCTAACCCTAACCCTAGATCCTACCCCAAAGTAACCCTAGATCCCACCCTAGACCCTAACCTTAACCTTGGACTGGTAAGTGGGGACTCTTATAATAACTATAGATCATAAATTGGGGGTCCTAACCATAATTTTAGATAATACCTCAGATTTTATAGACTAGAACCTTTACCCACTCTACATTCTAACCCTAACCATTGGACTCCAAATTGGGGCCCTAACCCTAAATCTTAGACTAAATTTGTAGCCCTAACCCTAATCTTAGACTATAATTTTGGGGCCCTAACCCTGAATTATAGACCACAGCTTGAAATTTGAACCTCCACCTTGGACCTCCAGGTGGGGGCCCTAACCCTAACTCTATATCCCACCCCAAAGTACCCTAGATCCCACCCTAGATTCTAACCCTTATTTTGGACTCCTAAGCGGGGACTCTTAAAATAACCTTAGACTATAAAATGGGGGGCCCTAACCCTAATTTTAGATACCACTGTAGATTTTAACTCCACCCTGGACTCCAAAGCGGGGTCCCTTACCACAACCCTGGACCAGGAATATGGATCCCCAGATCTTAGGCCTCACCTACAACCTTTACTAATTTATTACCTCAGGACCTAGGTCTCGTTTACCAGCAATAGGGCGTGACAAGGATCATCAGTCCGGGACATGGAGATCGCCAGTTGATTAAAAAGAATTTTTTTTTTTTTAAAAAAATGTTGTAAGGGTGGTTTTGTGTAATTGTTGTCTCCTTTTGGTACAACTATACCACAATTAAGGTCGGTTTTTATTTCTTTGACTGAAGGGTGTTCAAGTATGATCTCCTATGACGGTGAATTTACTTAATCTTATTTAATCAATAGGCCAGTGTATAGGGCACTTAGGAGATACATGTTCGGACCTGGATAACTGGAACTTATGCATAGATAAACAAAATGGGGGGATTGTTAAATAAAAGGCGTCCTGGGGTGTATGGAACCCAGAGATGGGCCAACGAGCTGGCGGAGAGAAATCAACCCAAGGGGGGACCAGTGGCATACAGTGGATATGGAAGGGGTTAGTCTTGTGTGTGTATATAGTTAGACATAGGCACATAAAAGATGTATGCATGTGCCTGGTGTGTTTATATTCCCCGGAGGGTAGAAATTGGTTGCCACGAACCCATTTGGTGATGTTTTTTTTCCCCAGGGAGAGATAGTTTTAAAAGGAATAGAGGGGATACATATTAATATGATAAGCCTGTATTTGATGGTCATGCAGGAGGGAGGACTGGGTGGCGCAGAAGTGGGGAACACTGGTGACATGTTTGTGGGACCAGGGTTCGAATCCACCCAGGGACTCCAACTTAGGGAATATATTTTATTATGAGTAGAGGTCCAAAGATCCAGGGAAGAACATGTATAATGAAATTATAAATTAAATCTAATGGAAAATAAAATAATTAAGATGTAAATGAGATATGTAGTTTTAAATATAAAGTCTAGCATGGGATAGAATTAGAACCCACCTTGGTAGAGGACAGACAGGTTGGAGAAGTTGGTGTAGGGGATAAGACCGAGCGCTGTGGAGTGGGAGGTCTGACTTCGAATCCCGCTACAAGTAATAATAACTAATATACATACAGACATATTTAAAATGGTCAGGGGATGAGATATTGAATTTTAAATGAATTAGGAGGTGATGAGGGGATAAAATAACAACTCTTGGAGGGGGAGGATGGGGAGAACTGGAGAGTTGGCCGAGGGGATAAGACTCAGTGTTGCAAGGTGGAAGGTCCGACTTCGAATCCCACAAAGATAAGAAAAAAGAAATATACATTCTAATGGGATATTAATTTTGAAATGAACAAGGATTTAAGGATGCGATAGAAGGAGAACTTATAGAGGGGGCAGTTCGGGTGGATTGGGGAGTTGGTGTAGGGGATAAGACGCAGCAACATAAGGTTGAAAGCCTGGCTTTGAATCCCAGGAGTGGAATCTTCTCCCGTCTGCAGGATATTAGAAAAAAGTATTTTTCTCCTCTCTCTTTTTCTTTTAATAAATAATGATTTAGGTATTTGGAGGGGATTAACTTAGTGGTATTTTAGCAATTATTTATTTATTTTTTAGGAAATTACCAGTGGGTGAAATATTTTAAATTTGCAATTTTATGAGACAAAAAGTGGGGAGGTCCTTGTTGGGCCAGGTATAAATTAGGATGAAACGCACAGCCACAGTGAGGCCAATGTCAAAAAAAAGGGTCTTCGGACCAGCTGAAACATACACAATAATCTTAAACCTAACCAGACTAGTGCCACTGGTTGGCTGTGCTGTTCAAAAATTTGAATTTTAGAACCAATGAGAATGGTACCACGGGTGGTGTCATGTCCAATCGAAAGCTGACAACCAGGCGTTGAGGGGAGACACGCCCGGACACCACATCATAGAGGTTATAAAAAAGGTGACTTGAGCATGACAGGGTTCTATCCTCTGAAGAAGCAGTATCACTGCGAAACGTTAGGATTACAAAGCGGATTGTTACGGTGATTTTATTTTCTTTTACATCATTATTGTTAAATAAAGTATTTGGTTTTTAGCCTCACTAAAGGTGGGGTCTCACCCTCCCTTATAAAATAACTACCACAGCACTCAGGGACATAAACCACCGGCAGGTGGAGAACAGAACCTGGATTGTGGCTTATGGTTATCGGTTTGTGAGCTGTGTATAGGACTAAGTCTTTACAGACATCATCAGAAGAGGATCTCAGGACGGGGAGCAGAACATCTACCAGCATCAAGTTCTCCCGGCGTAAGGCCGATATTGGTATACCAACGGGTGAAGAAGCTGATACCCCCCCAGGAGTGACTTGGGATCACTGGGCATCCAACTTCCCTATAATAAAACCTACGTGGACACAGCAACGATAACTTGGACAGGTGAGACCCTCGCATGGGGCATTTGATTATCTGTTTTGCCCCGTAGCAGAAACCTTGGGTGAGGCTAAGGCCATGGTTACTCTTAGAAATAGATTCACTGTACTCGGGCATTTGAAAGATCAGGAACCTAGAGTCGTGCAGTCACCGGTAATTGGAGGGGAGGAGGAAATTTTAAATAGGGATAGGGTCAAAACTTTTTATAAAATAATTCAGGCTACACACCATGAACAAATAATAGAACTGGCCATACAGGCAAAATGTTTCCCAAAGGGTATGCGTAGGCAAGTCGATAGATTAACGCAGTTCATAAAACCAGCATGCCCAAATGGACAGACAACAGAGCTAGTGATACAAAATACAAATATGTGGATGGAAAGGAATATGGAAATTTTACAGGGACATTATGGGGAGGTATTGGAAAAACTATTACTAACAGTGAAGGGGTGGAATGAAAGGGAGTGGTTAATGGCAAAAAAATGGGCGGGGAATCGGTTTAAACATAAATTGATGGAGGGAACACTGGAGTGGGCAAGGTGTAGAATATTGGGGAGGTTGGAACAAAATGTGGGGGTGGGGATTGGGATTGGGGAGAGTGAGAGGTCGAAGGTAATGCAAATAATTACTCCACCGCAGGTTCCAGAAAGTACTCTACAGAAACCGGAAATAAAAACGCAAACTCCTACAGTACCTAAAAAACAGGTAAAAGTCAATGTTCAGGTCCACCACAGAAGGAGTAGTCAACCTTCTCTAGAAGGTACTAAAATGGGTAATAAGATAGATATGGTAAATGCCAATAAAACTAGGAGTAATGTCAGTGTTCTTGATGGAACTGATGACATCATTTCCTTAACAGCAGGTACTCCCATCCAAGAAGGGCCAAGACAGGAGACCCTAAAGGCTGTGGAGGGGCATAAGGTGATGAGGGAGCATAGTGAGGGACATGATGTCCACCAACAAGCTCAATCTGAGACCCCCCCTATAAAGCCTAGACGGAGTCAATCCCCTAGTAGGGGCCCGGTACGGGATTCTCCTACTAGTTCCTTTGAGGATGGGGAGCTAGATTTTGGGGAAAACTTCATAAAGGTACCAAATAGACACCCAAATACAAGCAAAAAAGCGGTGGACTGGACATTGACTGTGGAAAAACCTATTGTGTTTATAGGGGATTCAAACTTAAGTAAAATACCATATTATACAGACTCACAGATCCAAATAGAGAGCTTTCCTGGGGCAACATTTTTAAATATGTCTAAGGTACTATTAAAAATGAAACCAAACCCACATACACAAAAGGTGATTCTGTCATTAGGCATTAACAATAGGGAACAAGATGCAATTAAAACAGCCATTAAACAACTGCAGGCTCTTTGGAGAGCAGCAGCCATAACGTTTCCTAATGCGACGGTATATACCCCAATTATAAATTACTCTGATTTGCTACCTAGGGGACACCAGGAAACTTTAAAAATAGTTAATGACTACATTCTAAAAAATGGGAACTATTTACAGGAGTTACATGGATTGAGGTTCAAAGTAGATTTGAGGGATAAAATCCATTGGACGAAAGAAACAGCCAAAACCCTTTTAGACTATTGGTTGGAACAGTTAAACTGTTAAATCGGGTGAAGTGTCGGGCAGAATTGCCCATACACACCGTTTTAAAACATAATGATGTACAAGATAAACAAATTATCAATCTGTCTAAGACCTTTAAACTAACAGAGTCGGAGGGGGAGCTTTTGAATAAAGGCCTGTCATTTATTCCAGCACCACTAGGGGGCGACACTAATACCCTTAAGAGAGATGTGTTTGGTTTCAATAGAAAATTAAAACTCTGGGACTACTATAAATTACACAGGGCTAAAGAACAGGTTCCATTTACATCAGGGACTAAATGGGAGCCAAAAATGGAAGGGTTATCAATACCAATACAACAATTAATTGGACAAAACAATAGGGCAGTGGCCAAATTAAAAAAGACCAAAAGAGTGCAGGATAATTTAACTAAAACACAACGAGGAGCGATCAATACGTTAAAAAAGAATAGGGACATAGTGATTAAACCGGCGGATAAAGGGGCGAGCATAGTAATAATGGATAGACAACAGTACATATTAGAAGCTAAAAGACAATTAAACAATGAAACTCACTATACTATATTAGATCATCCTTTGTATAAGGAAACACAAAAACAGGTCAACCAAATTTTACAGGAATTGTACAGAACGGGATTTATTAATGCAAAACAGAAATTCTACTTAATGGGCCCTAATCCACCTCGACCGCGACAGTTTTATTTACTTCCCAAAATACATGCAGAACCACACACTTGGACTGTTCCGTATGAGGTCCCCAAAGGCAGACCGATAGTTTCAGACTGTGATAGTGAAACATATAAAGTAGCAGAGTATATTGACTTTTTTTTAAATCCACTATCTCAAACACATAGCAGTTACTTGAAGGACACGTATGATTTTATAGACAAAATTTCTAGACTACAAATGCCGGAAGGGGCTTTTTTATTTACTATAGATATAGAAAGCTTATACACTAACATCAGTACGGAACTGGGTTTGAGGGCAGTCAAACGTTGCTTTCAGCAATGCCCGAATGTGGATCGTCCGGATAAACAACTTTTACAGTTACTTGAAATTAGTCTGAACAGAAATGACTTTCAGTTTAATGACCAAGTGTATTTACAGATCCAGGGGACTGCTATGGGTAAAAAGTTTGCCCCAGCCTATGCAAACATATATATGGCTGATTGGGAGAGGAGCTTGTTTGAAGGGTGTACCCACTTACCATTGGTGTACCTGAGGTACTTAGATGACATTTTTGGGATATGGCATTTGGGGGCGGATACGTTCAAAACATTTCTAGAGGAGGCAAATTCACATCACAAACATATTAAAATTAAACATAATGTCAATTATGAGGCGGTAAATTTTCTAGATACTACGGTATTTCTGGGGGACATAATAGGATCTGGTAGGAAACTAAAAACAAAAGTGTATTTTAAACCAACAGATACACATTGTCTATTACATAAGGGTAGTTACCATCCGAAACATACGTTTAAAGGGCTAATTAAATCACAATTAATCCGGTTTCACCGTATTTGCTCGGAAGAGCAACATTTCCGGGAGGCGACAGCCACTTTGTTCTTGGCCCTTAGGTCCAGGGGATATGCAAAGCGATTCTTACGAGTAATCAAATCGAGGACATTGCGGGAATTAGGAGGGGAACAAGTCCCGGTTCCGCAATCAATTAAGCTTCTTCCTTTTATTACAACTTACACGGAACAGGCAAAAGGCCTTAATGTTTTAATTAGGCAAAACTTTATTAAAGCTCAGCAACAGCTCCCGGAACTTCAGCAATGTAAATTGATAGCGGCTTACAGAAAGAATAAAAATTTACAGGACCTATTGGTAAGGTCTAAGTTTTCAACAGGACCGGGTAAAGCTCCCCCTCCCTGGACCTATCACTTTCGGCGCCTCACTCTCCTCCAGATGGACAACAAGGACTTCCCCATCTGGGATGAGATTTCCCTGGTAACATTGAATGTGGTGTATATAATAAATTGTGAACACTGTGGGAAGAAATATGTGGGAGAAACCAAGCATTGTATTCAGATAAGGCTTAAGCAGCATTTGTATAGTATCATCAGGAGAACTAAAACGACAGCATTAATTTCTCACTTTGCTTTAGTGGGGGTGAGTTATCTAAGGATTTCGGGTCTTGAAACTGTGGCGAGTTGGTCCAAAAAACAAAGAAAAAATAAGGAGAAGGAATGGATAGAAAAGCTGGATACTTGGGTCCCTAGAGGTTTTAATGAAAAGTGAATTTTGGCTAATTTAGATTTTAGATTAGGGATGGAGACTTAATCCTGGGTCCCAATATAAAATTTAGACCATTATCCTGGACTCCCAAGGGGAGGCCAAAAGTATAGATGATAAATTGGGGGTCCTAACCTTAAGCATAGATCTTACTATAGACTAGAACTCTTACCCACTCTATATTCTAACCTTAACCTTTGGATTCCAAATTGGGGCCCTAACCCTAAATCTTAGACCAAATTTGGAGCCCTAACCCTAATCTGACACTATAAATTTGGGGCCCTAACCCTTAACTATAGACCACACCTTAAAATTTGAACCTTTACCCTGGACCCCTAGGTGGGGGCCCTAACCCTAACCCTAGATCCTACCCCAAAGTAACCCTAGATCCCACCCTAGACCCTAACCTTAACCTTGGACTGGTAAGTGGGGACTCTTATAATAACTATAGATCATAAATTGGGGGTCCTAACCATAATTTTAGATAATACCTCAGATTTTATAGACTAGAACCTTTACCCACTCTACATTCTAACCCTAACCATTGGACTCCAAATTGGGGCCCTAACCCTAAATCTTAGACTAAATTTGTAGCCCTAACCCTAATCTTAGACTATAATTTTGGGGCCCTAACCCTGAATTATAGACCACAGCTTGAAATTTGAACCTCCACCTTGGACCTCCAGGTGGGGGCCCTAACCCTAACTCTATATCCCACCCCAAAGTACCCTAGATCCCACCCTAGATTCTAACCCTTATTTTGGACTCCTAAGCGGGGACTCTTAAAATAACCTTAGACTATAAAATGGGGGGCCCTAACCCTAATTTTAGATACCACTGTAGATTTTAACTCCACCCTGGACTCCAAAGCGGGGTCCCTTACCACAACCCTGGACCAGGAATATGGATCCCCAGATCTTAGGCCTCACCTACAACCTTTACTAATTTATTACCTCAGGACCTAGGTCTCGTTTACCAGCAATAGGGCGTGACAAGGATCATCAGTCCGGGACATGGAGATCGCCAGTTGATTAAAAAGAATTTTTTTTTTTTAAAAAAAATGTTGTAAGGGTGGTTTTGTGTAATTGTTGTCTCCTTTTGGTACAACTATACCACAATTAAGGTCGGTTTTTATTTCTTTGACTGAAGGGTGTTCAAGTATGATCTCCTATGACGGTGAATTTACTTAATCTTATTTAATCAATAGGCCAGTGTATAGGGCACTTAGGAGATACATGTTCGGACCTGGATAACTGGAACTTATGCATAGATAAACAAAATGGGGGGATTGTTAAATAAAAGGCGTCCTGGGGTGTATGGAACCCAGAGATGGGCCAACGAGCTGGCGGAGAGAAATCAACCCAAGGGGGGACCAGTGGCATACAGTGGATATGGAAGGGGTTAGTCTTGTGTGTGTATATAGTTAGACATAGGCACATAAAAGATGTATGCATGTGCCTGGTGTGTTTATATTCCCCGGAGGGTAGAAATTGGTTGCCACGAACCCATTTGGTGATGTTTTTTTTCCCCAGGGAGAGATAGTTTTAAAAGGAATAGAGGGGATACATATTAATATGATAAGCCTGTATTTGATGGTCATGCAGGAGGGAGGACTGGGTGGCGCAGAAGTGGGGAACACTGGTGACATGTTTGTGGGACCAGGGTTCGAATCCACCCAGGGACTCCAACTTAGGGAATATATTTTATTATGAGTAGAGGTCCAAAGATCCAGGGAAGAACATGTATAATGAAATTATAAATTAAATCTAATGGAAAATAAAATAATTAAGATGTAAATGAGATATGTAGTTTTAAATATAAAGTCTAGCATGGGATAGAATTAGAACCCACCTTGGTAGAGGACAGACAGGTTGGAGAAGTTGGTGTAGGGGATAAGACCGAGCGCTGTGGAGTGGGAGGTCTGACTTCGAATCCCGCTACAAGTAATAATAACTAATATACATACAGACATATTTAAAATGGTCAGGGGATGAGATATTGAATTTTAAATGAATTAGGAGGTGATGAGGGGATAAAATAACAACTCTTGGAGGGGGAGGATGGGGAGAACTGGAGAGTTGGCCGAGGGGATAAGACTCAGTGTTGCAAGGTGGAAGGTCCGACTTCGAATCCCACAAAGATAAGAAAAAAGAAATATACATTCTAATGGGATATTAATTTTGAAATGAACAAGGATTTAAGGATGCGATAGAAGGAGAACTTATAGAGGGGGCAGTTCGGGTGGATTGGGGAGTTGGTGTAGGGGATAAGACGCAGCAACATAAGGTTGAAAGCCTGGCTTTGAATCCCAGGAGTGGAATCTTCTCCCGTCTGCAGGATATTAGAAAAAAGTATTTTTCTCCTCTCTCTTTTTCTTTTAATAAATAATGATTTAGGTATTTGGAGGGGATTAACTTAGTGGTATTTTAGCAATTATTTATTTATTTTTTAGGAAATTACCAGTGGGTGAAATATTTTAAATTTGCAATTTTATGAGACAAAAAGTGGGGAGGTCCTTGTTGGGCCAGGTATAAATTAGGATGAAACGCACAGCCACAGTGAGGCCAATGTCAAAAAAAAGGGTCTTCGGACCAGCTGAAACATACACAATAATCTTAAACCTAACCAGACTAGTGCCACTGGTTGGCTGTGCTGTTCAAAAATTTGAATTTTAGAACCAATGAGAATGGTACCACGGGTGGTGTCATGTCCAATCGAAAGCTGACAACCAGGCGTTGAGGGGAGACACGCCCGGACACCACATCATAGAGGTTATAAAAAAGGTGACTTGAGCATGACAGGGTTCTATCCTCTGAAGAAGCAGTATCACTGCGAAACGTTAGGATTACAAAGCGGATTGTTACGGTGATTTTATTTTCTTTTACATCATTATTGTTAAATAAAGTATTTGGTTTTTAGCCTCACTAAAGGTGGGGTCTCACCCTCCCTTATAAAATAACTACCACAGCACTCAGGGACATAAACCACCGGCAGGTGGAGAACAGAACCTGGATTGTGGCTTATGGTTATCGGTTTGTGAGCTGTGTATAGGACTAAGTCTTTACAGACATCATCAGAAGAGGATCTCAGGACGGGGAGCAGAACATCTACCAGCATCAAGTTCTCCCGGCGTAAGGCCGATATTGGTATACCAACGGGTGAAGAAGCTGATACCCCCCCAGGAGTGACTTGGGATCACTGGGCATCCAACTTCCCTATAATAAAACCTACGTGGACACAGCAACGATAACTTGGACAGGTGAGACCCTCGCATGGGGCATTTGATTATCTGTTTTGCCCCGTAGCAGAAACCTTGGGTGAGGCTAAGGCCATGGTTACTCTTAGAAATAGATTCACTGTACTCGGGCATTTGAAAGATCAGGAACCTAGAGTCGTGCAGTCACCGGTAATTGGAGGGGAGGAGGAAATTTTAAATAGGGATAGGGTCAAAACTTTTTATAAAATAATTCAGGCTACACACCATGAACAAATAATAGAACTGGCCATACAGGCAAAATGTTTCCCAAAGGGTATGCGTAGGCAAGTCGATAGATTAACGCAGTTCATAAAACCAGCATGCCCAAATGGACAGACAACAGAGCTAGTGATACAAAATACAAATATGTGGATGGAAAGGAATATGGAAATTTTACAGGGACATTATGGGGAGGTATTGGAAAAACTATTACTAACAGTGAAGGGGTGGAATGAAAGGGAGTGGTTAATGGCAAAAAAATGGGCGGGGAATCGGTTTAAACATAAATTGATGGAGGGAACACTGGAGTGGGCAAGGTGTAGAATATTGGGGAGGTTGGAACAAAATGTGGGGGTGGGGATTGGGATTGGGGAGAGTGAGAGGTCGAAGGTAATGCAAATAATTACTCCACCGCAGGTTCCAGAAAGTACTCTACAGAAACCGGAAATAAAAACGCAAACTCCTACAGTACCTAAAAAACAGGTAAAAGTCAATGTTCAGGTCCACCACAGAAGGAGTAGTCAACCTTCTCTAGAAGGTACTAAAATGGGTAATAAGATAGATATGGTAAATGCCAATAAAACTAGGAGTAATGTCAGTGTTCTTGATGGAACTGATGACATCATTTCCTTAACAGCAGGTACTCCCATCCAAGAAGGGCCAAGACAGGAGACCCTAAAGGCTGTGGAGGGGCATAAGGTGATGAGGGAGCATAGTGAGGGACATGATGTCCACCAACAAGCTCAATCTGAGACCCCCCCTATAAAGCCTAGACGGAGTCAATCCCCTAGTAGGGGCCCGGTACGGGATTCTCCTACTAGTTCCTTTGAGGATGGGGAGCTAGATTTTGGGGAAAACTTCATAAAGGTACCAAATAGACACCCAAATACAAGCAAAAAAGCGGTGGACTGGACATTGACTGTGGAAAAACCTATTGTGTTTATAGGGGATTCAAACTTAAGTAAAATACCATATTATACAGACTCACAGATCCAAATAGAGAGCTTTCCTGGGGCAACATTTTTAAATATGTCTAAGGTACTATTAAAAATGAAACCAAACCCACATACACAAAAGGTGATTCTGTCATTAGGCATTAACAATAGGGAACAAGATGCAATTAAAACAGCCATTAAACAACTGCAGGCTCTTTGGAGAGCAGCAGCCATAACGTTTCCTAATGCGACGGTATATACCCCAATTATAAATTACTCTGATTTGCTACCTAGGGGACACCAGGAAACTTTAAAAATAGTTAATGACTACATTCTAAAAAATGGGAACTATTTACAGGAGTTACATGGATTGAGGTTCAAAGTAGATTTGAGGGATAAAATCCATTGGACGAAAGAAACAGCCAAAACCCTTTTAGACTATTGGTTGGAACAGTTAAACTGTTAAATCGGGTGAAGTGTCGGGCAGAATTGCCCATACACACCGTTTTAAAACATAATGATGTACAAGATAAACAAATTATCAATCTGTCTAAGACCTTTAAACTAACAGAGTCGGAGGGGGAGCTTTTGAATAAAGGCCTGTCATTTATTCCAGCACCACTAGGGGGCGACACTAATACCCTTAAGAGAGATGTGTTTGGTTTCAATAGAAAATTAAAACTCTGGGACTACTATAAATTACACAGGGCTAAAGAACAGGTTCCATTTACATCAGGGACTAAATGGGAGCCAAAAATGGAAGGGTTATCAATACCAATACAACAATTAATTGGACAAAACAATAGGGCAGTGGCCAAATTAAAAAAGACCAAAAGAGTGCAGGATAATTTAACTAAAACACAACGAGGAGCGATCAATACGTTAAAAAAGAATAGGGACATAGTGATTAAACCGGCGGATAAAGGGGCGAGCATAGTAATAATGGATAGACAACAGTACATATTAGAAGCTAAAAGACAATTAAACAATGAAACTCACTATACTATATTAGATCATCCTTTGTATAAGGAAACACAAAAACAGGTCAACCAAATTTTACAGGAATTGTACAGAACGGGATTTATTAATGCAAAACAGAAATTCTACTTAATGGGCCCTAATCCACCTCGACCGCGACAGTTTTATTTACTTCCCAAAATACATGCAGAACCACACACTTGGACTGTTCCGTATGAGGTCCCCAAAGGCAGACCGATAGTTTCAGACTGTGATAGTGAAACATATAAAGTAGCAGAGTATATTGACTTTTTTTTAAATCCACTATCTCAAACACATAGCAGTTACTTGAAGGACACGTATGATTTTATAGACAAAATTTCTAGACTACAAATGCCGGAAGGGGCTTTTTTATTTACTATAGATATAGAAAGCTTATACACTAACATCAGTACGGAACTGGGTTTGAGGGCAGTCAAACGTTGCTTTCAGCAATGCCCGAATGTGGATCGTCCGGATAAACAACTTTTACAGTTACTTGAAATTAGTCTGAACAGAAATGACTTTCAGTTTAATGACCAAGTGTATTTACAGATCCAGGGGACTGCTATGGGTAAAAAGTTTGCCCCAGCCTATGCAAACATATATATGGCTGATTGGGAGAGGAGCTTGTTTGAAGGGTGTACCCACTTACCATTGGTGTACCTGAGGTACTTAGATGACATTTTTGGGATATGGCATTTGGGGGCGGATACGTTCAAAACATTTCTAGAGGAGGCAAATTCACATCACAAACATATTAAAATTAAACATAATGTCAATTATGAGGCGGTAAATTTTCTAGATACTACGGTATTTCTGGGGGACATAATAGGATCTGGTAGGAAACTAAAAACAAAAGTGTATTTTAAACCAACAGATACACATTGTCTATTACATAAGGGTAGTTACCATCCGAAACATACGTTTAAAGGGCTAATTAAATCACAATTAATCCGGTTTCACCGTATTTGCTCGGAAGAGCAACATTTCCGGGAGGCGACAGCCACTTTGTTCTTGGCCCTTAGGTCCAGGGGATATGCAAAGCGATTCTTACGAGTAATCAAATCGAGGACATTGCGGGAATTAGGAGGGGAACAAGTCCCGGTTCCGCAATCAATTAAGCTTCTTCCTTTTATTACAACTTACACGGAACAGGCAAAAGGCCTTAATGTTTTAATTAGGCAAAACTTTATTAAAGCTCAGCAACAGCTCCCGGAACTTCAGCAATGTAAATTGATAGCGGCTTACAGAAAGAATAAAAATTTACAGGACCTATTGGTAAGGTCTAAGTTTTCAACAGGACCGGGTAAAGCTCCCCCTCCCTGGACCTATCACTTTCGGCGCCTCACTCTCCTCCAGATGGACAACAAGGACTTCCCCATCTGGGATGAGATTTCCCTGGTAACATTGAATGTGGTGTATATAATAAATTGTGAACACTGTGGGAAGAAATATGTGGGAGAAACCAAGCATTGTATTCAGATAAGGCTTAAGCAGCATTTGTATAGTATCATCAGGAGAACTAAAACGACAGCATTAATTTCTCACTTTGCTTTAGTGGGGGTGAGTTATCTAAGGATTTCGGGTCTTGAAACTGTGGCGAGTTGGTCCAAAAAACAAAGAAAAAATAAGGAGAAGGAATGGATAGAAAAGCTGGATACTTGGGTCCCTAGAGGTTTTAATGAAAAGTGAATTTTGGCTAATTTAGATTTTAGATTAGGGATGGAGACTTAATCCTGGGTCCCAATATAAAATTTAGACCATTATCCTGGACTCCCAAGGGGAGGCCAAAAGTATAGATGATAAATTGGGGGTCCTAACCTTAAGCATAGATCTTACTATAGACTAGAACTCTTACCCACTCTATATTCTAACCTTAACCTTTGGATTCCAAATTGGGGCCCTAACCCTAAATCTTAGACCAAATTTGGAGCCCTAACCCTAATCTGACACTATAAATTTGGGGCCCTAACCCTTAACTATAGACCACACCTTAAAATTTGAACCTTTACCCTGGACCCCTAGGTGGGGGCCCTAACCCTAACCCTAGATCCTACCCCAAAGTAACCCTAGATCCCACCCTAGACCCTAACCTTAACCTTGGACTGGTAAGTGGGGACTCTTATAATAACTATAGATCATAAATTGGGGGTCCTAACCATAATTTTAGATAATACCTCAGATTTTATAGACTAGAACCTTTACCCACTCTACATTCTAACCCTAACCATTGGACTCCAAATTGGGGCCCTAACCCTAAATCTTAGACTAAATTTGTAGCCCTAACCCTAATCTTAGACTATAATTTTGGGGCCCTAACCCTGAATTATAGACCACAGCTTGAAATTTGAACCTCCACCTTGGACCTCCAGGTGGGGGCCCTAACCCTAACTCTATATCCCACCCCAAAGTACCCTAGATCCCACCCTAGATTCTAACCCTTATTTTGGACTCCTAAGCGGGGACTCTTAAAATAACCTTAGACTATAAAATGGGGGGCCCTAACCCTAATTTTAGATACCACTGTAGATTTTAACTCCACCCTGGACTCCAAAGCGGGGTCCCTTACCACAACCCTGGACCAGGAATATGGATCCCCAGATCTTAGGCCTCACCTACAACCTTTACTAATTTATTACCTCAGGACCTAGGTCTCGTTTACCAGCAATAGGGCGTGACAAGGATCATCAGTCCGGGACATGGAGATCGCCAGTTGATTAAAAAGAATTTTTCTTTAAAAAAAAATGTTGTAAGGGTGGTTTTGTGTAATTGTTGTCTCCTTTTGGTACAACTATACCACAATTAAGGTCGGTTTTTATTTCTTTGACTGAAGGGTGTTCAAGTATGATCTCCTATGACGGTGAATTTACTTAATCTTATTTAATCAATAGGCCAGTGTATAGGGCACTTAGGAGATACATGTTCGGACCTGGATAACTGGAACTTATGCATAGATAAACAAAATGGGGGGATTGTTAAATAAAAGGCGTCCTGGGGTGTATGGAACCCAGAGATGGGCCAACGAGCTGGCGGAGAGAAATCAACCCAAGGGGGGACCAGTGGCATACAGTGGATATGGAAGGGGTTAGTCTTGTGTGTGTATATAGTTAGACATAGGCACATAAAAGATGTATGCATGTGCCTGGTGTGTTTATATTCCCCGGAGGGTAGAAATTGGTTGCCACGAACCCATTTGGTGATGTTTTTTTTCCCCAGGGAGAGATAGTTTTAAAAGGAATAGAGGGGATACATATTAATATGATAAGCCTGTATTTGATGGTCATGCAGGAGGGAGGACTGGGTGGCGCAGAAGTGGGGAACACTGGTGACATGTTTGTGGGACCAGGGTTCGAATCCACCCAGGGACTCCAACTTAGGGAATATATTTTATTATGAGTAGAGGTCCAAAGATCCAGGGAAGAACATGTATAATGAAATTATAAATTAAATCTAATGGAAAATAAAATAATTAAGATGTAAATGAGATATGTAGTTTTAAATATAAAGTCTAGCATGGGATAGAATTAGAACCCACCTTGGTAGAGGACAGACAGGTTGGAGAAGTTGGTGTAGGGGATAAGACCGAGCGCTGTGGAGTGGGAGGTCTGACTTCGAATCCCGCTACAAGTAATAATAACTAATATACATACAGACATATTTAAAATGGTCAGGGGATGAGATATTGAATTTTAAATGAATTAGGAGGTGATGAGGGGATAAAATAACAACTCTTGGAGGGGGAGGATGGGGAGAACTGGAGAGTTGGCCGAGGGGATAAGACTCAGTGTTGCAAGGTGGAAGGTCCGACTTCGAATCCCACAAAGATAAGAAAAAAGAAATATACATTCTAATGGGATATTAATTTTGAAATGAACAAGGATTTAAGGATGCGATAGAAGGAGAACTTATAGAGGGGGCAGTTCGGGTGGATTGGGGAGTTGGTGTAGGGGATAAGACGCAGCAACATAAGGTTGAAAGCCTGGCTTTGAATCCCAGGAGTGGAATCTTCTCCCGTCTGCAGGATATTAGAAAAAAGTATTTTTCTCCTCTCTCTTTTTCTTTTAATAAATAATGATTTAGGTATTTGGAGGGGATTAACTTAGTGGTATTTTAGCAATTATTTATTTATTTTTTAGGAAATTACCAGTGGGTGAAATATTTTAAATTTGCAATTTTATGAGACAAAAAGTGGGGAGGTCCTTGTTGGGCCAGGTATAAATTAGGATGAAACGCACAGCCACAGTGAGGCCAATGTCAAAAAAAAGGGTCTTCGGACCAGCTGAAACATACACAATAATCTTAAACCTAACCCTAACCCTAACCCTAACCCTAACCCTACACATCAATATGTTTTATTTTCAGTTGTGATTAATAAAAGTTACTTAGGTTTCATCATTGTCTGACTTTTTGATTTTCCATAATGCTTACTGATGTCTTATTGGTCATGTTAATGTTTCATAATTACATCAGTGTTATTAGCAATAGCTGAATTAGTAAGATGATACCACAAAAGTCACATAGCAATACCTGAATTGCTAGGTTAGAAAGATGATACCAGAAAAGTCACATAACAATTCCTAATCTGCTAGGTTTGTAAGATGGTACCATCGCAATTCCGAAAGTGCTAAGTTAGTAAGATGGTACCAGAAAAGTCACATAGCAATACCTGACCAGCTAAGTAAGTAAGATGATACCAGAAAAGTCACATAACAATTCCTAATCTGCTAGGTTAGTAAGATGGTACCATCGCAATTCCGAAAGTGCTAAGTTAGTAAGATGATACCAGAAAAGTCACATAGCAATACCTGACCTGCTACGTTAGTAAGATGATACCAGAAATGTCACATAACAATACCTGAACTGCTATGTTAGTAAGATGATACCAGAAAAGTCACATAACAATTCCTAAACTGCTATGTTAGTAAGATGGTACCATCGCAATCCCGGAAGTGCTAAGTTAGTAAGATGATACCAGAAAACACACGTACCAATTCCGGTATCGCTAAGTTAGTAAGATGATACCAGAAAAGTCACATAGCAATACCTGAATCGCTATGTTAGTAAGATGATACCAGAAAAGCCACATAGCAATACCTGAATCGCTAGGTTAGTAAGATGATACCAGAAAAGTCACATAACAATTCCTAATCTGCTCGGTTAGTAAGATGGTACCATCGCAATTCCGAAAGTGCTAAGTTAGTAAGATGATACCAGAAAAGTCACATAGCAATACCTGACCTGCTACGTTAGTAAGATGATACCAGAAAAGTCACATAACAATTCCTTATCTGCTAAGTTAGTAAGATGGTACCATCGCAATCCCGGAAGTGCTAAGTTAGTAAGATGATACCAGAAAACACACGTACCAATTCCGGTATCGCTATGTTAGTAAGATGATACCAGAAAAGTCACATAACAATATCTGAATTGCTAAGTTAGTAAGATGATACCAGAAAAGTCACATAGCAATACCTGGATTGCTAAGGTAGTAACATAACAGCAACCACACATCGCAATTACGGAATTGCTAAGGCCAGAAAGTTAGTGTAATGAAACATATCTGTGAATGATTTATTCATGATATGCAAATATATTCATAGACTTTGGTCACGTGAGTCGGTGGTTCAGTATAAAAGTCTCGGTATTTTTTTACGAGCTCACAAACACACTGGAAAGCTGTTTAGACGTGCATCTGGCAAGCATAACTTTTAGAAGCATTATTTGGTAAGTAATGTAAAACCTTTCTTTAGTAGCATTTAGTCTTCTACAATAAGTTTTAAGCCATCTCACTGTTTCTCATAGTGAAACCGTTAGACTATAATTTTTAAATGTTAGTAACTGGCTACACCCGTCAAATACACTGAAAATTGTTTGATAGGCTAATGAAGATTAAAAACGTGCAGGTTCTTATGCATATTATTGCATTTGACTTATAATCAAGTCTATTGATGTTTTTCCAATGCTTAGAAACTTCTAGAAGGTTCGTAATTCGGAAATGCTATGAAGCTTAATGCTAGATAATGTAATTTCGGAAATGCTATAATGTAATTGCAGCAATGTTATGAAGCTTGAAGCTAGATAACGGAATTTCAGAAATGCTACAATGAAATTACGGCAATGCTATGAAGCTTGACGCTAGATGATGCAATTCTGGAAATGCTATAATGTAATTCCGGCAATGCTATGAAGCTTCATGCATCTTTTCCAGGATAATCATCACCATGGCAGAAAGGACTGACAAAACCAGCGATGAAACTGCGTCAGCTGAGAACACGAAAAATGAAGAGGCTGAAGTAAGTAAAACCAATTTATTGTCACAGATACATACACAGATAAAACTAAAAACATACATAATTAAAGTTTTCGGCAACCATTACAATACCTTAACAATATCTGTGAGATTATGAAAAGGCAAGCTGGTGAGGCATTGCATGCACAGAAAAACACATATACATGTATATTTCTTGACATGTATGTTGTTATAACTTAATTATAAGTTTGTCTTAATTTGTTGAAGCTACTGGAAGAAAAATTGAAATTAATCCTGGCTGATGTTGAAGTCTGGAATGAAAAATTCAATGAGTTCACTGTAAGAACACTTTCATTTGATTTCATTGGTTGTTCAAAATTAAAAACATGAAGCTGATGAAATACTTACCTTTCAGATCTCCATGCCTGTGCGAGACAATCTTCTCCTGCTAGATATGTTGAATGAGATGAAGATGACCCTAAACAATATGTGTACATTAGCGAAGTCATTCTTTAAGTAAGTTGTATCATAACTTTGAAAAAGGTAATGTGCTACTGCCACTACTATTTACTGTTATGTTTGCTGTTGATTGATGTTTGTCATCTGTCTATTTAAATTTCAGGGCTGAGGATGCATCCGTGGCGACTCCACGAACCCCTCAACGTCGGATGTAATTTAAAATGTTGTTTTTTTTTCTTTTTTAAAAATGTTAAGTTTAATAAAGGCTTGTTGAGTTTCATCAGTGATTGACTTCGTCATTCACGTTAATGACGTGTCGCAAATCCGGAATTGCTAGGTAACAGTTCTGAACATAACCTTAATTAATCTGAACTGCACCATGTGGTACCAGAAAAGTCACATAATACCTTAATTGCTACGTTAGTAAGCTGATACCAGAAAAGTCACATAGCAATACCAGAATGGCTAAGTTAGTAAGATGATACCAGAAAAGTCACATAGCAATCCCTGACTTGGTAAGTTAGTAAGATGATACCAGAAAAGTCACATAACAATTCCAAATCTGCTAGGTTTGTAAGATGGTACCATCGCAATTCCGAAAGTGCTAAGTTAGTGAGATGATACCAGAAAAGTCACATAGCAATCCCTGACTTGCTAAGTTAGTAAGATGATACCAGAAAAGTCACATAACAATTCCAAATCTGCTAGGTTTGTAAGATGGTACCATCGCAATTCCGAAAGTGCTACGTTAGTAAGATGATACCAGAAAAGTCACATAACAATTCCTAATCTGCTAGGTTAGTAAGATGGTACCATCGCAATTCCGAAAGTGCTAAGTTAGTAAGATGATACCAGAAAAGTCACATAGCAATACCTGACCTGCTAAGTTAGTAAGATGATACCAGAAACGTCACATAACAATTCCAAATCTGCTAGGTTTGTAAGATGGTACCATCGCAATTCCGAAAGTGCTACGTTAGTAAGATGATACCAGAAAAGTCACATAACAATTCCTAATCTGCTAGGTTAGTAAGATGGTACCATCGCAATTCCGAAAGTGCTACGTTAGTAAGATGATACCAGAAAAGTCACATAACAATTCCTAATCTGCTAGGTTAGTAAGATGGTACCATCGCAATTCCGAAAGTGCTAAGTTAGTAAGATGATACCAGAAAAGTCACATAGCAATCCCTGACTTGCTAAGTTAGTAAGATGATACCAGAAAAGTCACATAACAATTCCAAATCTGCTAGGTTTGTAAGATGGTACCATCGCAATTCCGAAAGTGCTACGTTAGTAAGATGATACCAGAAAAGTCACATAACAATTCCTAATCTGCTAGGTTAGTAAGATGGTACCATCGCAATTCCGAAAGTGCTAAGTTAGTAAGATGATACCAGAAAAGTCACATAGCAATACCTGACCTGCTAAGTTAGTAAGATGATACCAGAAACGTCACATAACAATTCCAAATCTGCTAGGTTTGTAAGATGGTACCATCGCAATTCCGAAAGTGCTAAGTTAGTGAGATGATACCAGAAAAGTCACATAGCAATCCCTGACTTGCTAAGTTAGTAAGATGATACCAGAAAAGTCACATAACAATTCCAAATCTGCTAGGTTTGTAAGATGGTACCATCGCAATTCCGAAAGTGCTACGTTAGTAAGATGATACCAGAAAAGTCACATAACAATTCCTAATCTGCTAGGTTAGTAAGATGGTACCATCGCAATTCCGAAAGTGCTAAGTTAGTAAGATGATACCAGAAAAGTCACATAGCAATACCTGAATCCCTAAGTTAGTAAGATGATACCAGAAAAGTCACATAACAATTCCTAATCTGCTAGGTTAGTAAGATGGTACCATCGCAATTCCGAAAGTGCTAAGTTAGTAAGATGATACCAGAAAAGTCACATAGCAATACCTGAATTGCTACGTTAGTAAGATGATACCAGAAAAGTCACATAACAATTCCTAATCTGCTAGGTTAGTAAGATGGTACCATCGCAATTCCGAAAGTGCTAAGTTAGTAAGATGGTACCAGAAAAGTCACATAGCAATCCCTGACTTGCTAAGTTAGTAAGATGATACCAGAAAAGTCACATAACAATTCCAAATCTGCTAGGTTTGTAAGATGGTACCATCGCAATTCCGAAAGTGCTACGTTAGTAAGATGATACCAGAAAAGTCACATAACAATTCCTAATCTGCTAGGTTAGTAAGATGGTACCATCGCAATTCCGAAAGTGCTAAGTTAGTAAGATGATACCAGAAAAGTCACATAGCAATACCTGACCTGCTAAGTTAGTAAGATGATACCAGAAAAGTCACATAACAATTCCAAATCTGCTAGGTTTGTAAGATGGTACCATCGCAATTCCGAAAGTGCTAAGTTAGTGAGATGATACCAGAAAAGTCACATAGCAATCCCTGACTTGCTAAGTTAGTAAGATGATACCAGAAAAGTCACATAACAATTCCAAATCTGCTAGGTTTGTAAGATGGTACCATCGCAATTCCGAAAGTGCTACGTTAGTAAGATGATACCAGAAAAGTCACATAACAATTCCTAATCTACTAGGTTAGTAAGATGGTACCATCGCAATTCCGAAAGTGCTAAGTTAGTAAGATGGTACCAGAAAAGTCACATAGCAATACCTGACCTGCTAAGTTAGTAAGATGATACCAGAAAAGTCACATAACAATTCCTAATCTGCTAGGTTAGTAAGATGGTACCATCGCAATCCCGGAAGTGCTAAGTTAGTAAGATGATACCAGAAAAGTCACATAGCAATCCCCGACCTGCTAAGTTAGTAAGATGATACCAGAAAAGTCACATAACAATTCCTTATCTGCTAAGTTAGTAAGATGGTACCATCGCAATCCCGGAAGTGCTAAGTTAGTAAGATGATACCAGAAAACACACGTACCAATTCCGGTATCGCTAAGTTAGTAAGATGATACCAGAAGTCACATAGCAATACCTGACCTGCTAAGTTAGTAAGATGATACCAGAAAAGTCACATAGCAATACCTGACCTGCTAAGTTAGTAAGATGATACCTTTTCTAGTACCATTTTACTAAGTAGGATGATACCAGAAAACACACATCACAATTCCGACGTTGCTAAGTTAGTCAAACCGGAGAACGCGCGTTTCCGGAAATTTCACTAACAAAGTTGGTTTTGTAATATTAAAAACATTGTAGAAATTTTTTGGTCAGGTCTGCACTGATGATGCTGCATGTGCTTCATCAGGCATCCGTCTAGTATGTCTCCACCGAGTTTCAGACCTGCAGCTCGTACGGCTGGGCCGTTACGGCCCCTCGTGTTCGTTTGCGGCCTACTCCCTCATATGTCCCCATTGACTTGCATTGCCCAACTTAGTAAATTCTACAGCCCACTATAGCTCTTTGGTAAGTGCTGCGTTCATGAGGCTTGGCACACTTATTCATAAGTATAACTAGTTTGTGCAGGCCGAATTTCAGACCCCTAGCTCGTACGGCTCAGCCGTGACGCCCCCACATGTTAGTTTGAGGCCTAGTCAAAAAAGTGCATCCACTAATGATAAAAAATGCGTTGGTTTCAAATTAAGGAGGCATAATTTTAATGGACATGTATAGATTACATTTAGGAGCAGACTATCTAGTATCAGGAACACTTTTAAGCATTTTCCTAGGTCACTGCTACCTAAAGTTATGGCCTGTCTAATGAGAGGTGTGGTGTCTCCATTCACTTAACATTGCCAACCATAGCAAATTCAAGAGGTCACTGTAGGCCTTTCGTAAGGGTCACAGTCATAAAACTTGGCACACTTGTTCCTGAGCTGATCTAGTTTATGCATGCCAAAGGTCAGACGTGTAGGTCACACGATTCGGCCGTGACGCCCCCTAATGTTAGTTTGAGGCCTAGTAAGACGGGAAAACACTTAGTACTTCCGGACCTGCTAGGTTAACAATACCTGAATTGCTAAGTTAGTAAGATGATACCAGAAAAGTCACATAGCAATACCTGAATCGCTATGTTAGTAAGATGATACCAGAAAAGCCACATAGCAATACCTGACCTGCTAAGTTAGTAAGATGATACCAGAAAAGTCACATAACAATTCCAAATCTGCTAGGTTTGTAAGATGGTACCATCGCAATTCCGAAAGTGCTAAGTTAGTGAGATGATACCAGAAAATTCACATAGCAATCCCTGACTTGCTAAGTTAGTAAGATGATACCAGAAAAGTCACATAACAATTCCAAATCTGCTAGGTTTGTAAGATGGTACCATCGCAATTCCGAAAGTGCTACGTTAGTAAGATGATACCAGAAAAGTCACATAACAATTCCTAGTCTGCTAAGTTAGTAAGATGGTACCATCGCAATTCCGAAAGTGCTAAGTTAGTAAGATGGTACCAGAAAAGTCACATAGCAATACCTGACCTGCTAAGTTAGTAAGATGATACCAGAAAAGTCACATAACAATTCCAAATCTGCTAGGTTAGTAAGATGGTACCATCACAATCCCGGAAGTGCTAAGTTAGTAAAATGATACCAGAAAAGTCACATAGCAATCCCCGACCTGCTAAGTTAGTAAGATGATACCAGAAAAGCCACATAACAATTCCTTATCTGCTAAGTTAGTAAGATGGTACCATCGCAATCCCGGAAGTGCTAAGTTAGTAAGATGATACCAGAAAACAGACGTACCAATTCCGGTATCGCTAAGTTAGTAAGATGATACCAGAAAAGTCACATAGCAATACCTGAATCGCTATGTTAGTAAGATGGTACCAGAAAAGTCACATAGCAATACCTGACCTGCTAAGTTAGTAAGATGATACCAGAAAAGTCACATAACAATTCCAAATCTGCTAGGTTTGTAAGATGGTACCATCGCAATTCCGAAAGTGCTAAGTTAGTGAGATGATACCAGAAAAGTCACATAGCAATCCCTGACTTGCTAAGTTAGTAAGATGATACCAGAAAAGTCACATAACAATTCCAAATCTGCTAGGTTTGTAAGATGGTACCATCGCAATTCCGAAAGTGCTAAGTTAGTAAGATGATACCAGAAAAGTCACATAGCAATCCCTGACTTGCTAAGTTAGTAAGATGGTACCATCGCAATCCCGGAAGTGCTAAGTTAGTAAGATGGTACCAGAAAAGTCACATAGCAATCCCTGACCTGCTAAGTTAGTAAGATGATACCAGAAAAGTCACATAACAATTCCAAATCTGCTAGGTTTGTAAGATGGTACCATCGCAATTCCGAAAGTGCTAAGTTAGTGAGATGATACCAGAAAAGTCACATAGCAATCCCTGACCTGCTAAGTTAGTAAGATGATACCATAAAAGTCACATAACAATTCCAAATCTGCTAGGTTTGTAAGATGGTACCATCGCAATTCCGAAAGTGCTAAGTTAGTGAGATGATACCAGAAAAGTCACATAGCAATCCCTGACTTGCTAAGTTAGTAAGATGATACCAGAAAAGTCACATAACAATTCCTAATCTGCTAGGTTAGTAAGATGGTACCATCGCAATCCCGGAAGTGCTAAGTTAGTAAGATGGTACCAGAAAAGTCACATAGCAATACCTGACCTGCTAAGTTAGTAAGATGATACCAGAAAAGTCACATAACAATTCCTAATCTGCTAGGTTAGTAAGATGGTACCATCGCAATTCCGAAAGTGCTAAGTTAGTAAGATGATATCAGAAAAGTCACATAGCAATACCTGACCTGCTAAGTTAGTAAGATGATACCAGAAAAGCCACATAACAATTCCTTATCTGCTAAGTTAGTAAGATACCAGAAAAGTCACATAGCGATACCTGAACTGCTATGTTAGTAAGATGATACCAGAAAAGTCACATAGCACTAACTGATTTGCTAATTCCTAAAGTGCCAAGTTAGTAAGATGATTCCAGAGACCACACATCACAATTCCGGAATTGCTAGGTTAGTAATATGATACAGTCAATCATCTACAAAGATCTTCCAGGCAGGCAGAGACAGTACATGCACTCATGATCAAAAGCCTACTGTTATCAAGTTAAGGAGGCACAATTTTAATAAACATGTATTGCAGTGATTGTACAGCAGACTGTCTCATTTCAGGAACACTTTGGATCATCTCCCTAGGCCACTGCTACCTGTAGTTATGCCCTGTCAAAGGACTCCATTCACTTAACATTGCCTACCGTAGCAAATTCAAAGGGCCGCTGCGGGACTTTGGTAAGGGCCACAGTCTTCAGACTCGGCACACTTATTCGTGAAGGTATCTAGTTTACGTGTGCCGAATTTCAGACCTGTAGGTTGTACGGGTCGGTCGTAGGCCCCCCATAAGCCCCCCTAGGCCAAAAAGCGCAAATCCGGAACCGCACGACGCATTTGCGGAAAGGTCACGAAAGGTCACCAAAAGTAAAGCCCATTATTTGACATGAAGGTCTGCTAATTAAGGTGAAACCAGTACATGGAATTAAAGGGCAGACTCTCTAGTTTTAGTAGCACTTTGAATGGTGTTCCTAGGCCACTGCTAGCTGAAGTTATGGGCCTGGAAGTGACATGTGGGGTGCCTCCATTGACTTAACATTGCCGACCTCACTGATTTTGAGGGCCTATAAAAAATGTTCTGTGAGGTCTACACCCTTGAAACTCTACAGTTGTGGTCGTCAGCCTCCCATGTGTGAGCACTAAAAAATCCAGACCTCTGGGTTGCACGGCCTAGGCCGCAGATACCTTTTTGTACTTTGCGGCCTAGTGCTGAGGTCTAGACCGCTGATTCTCCAGTATGTGATATAGACCTCCGTGGGGCTCCACTGTGCCAAATCTCACGCTCCTAGCTCAAACGGGCCGGCCGTGAGACCACCAGACGCTAAATGGTTAATAAAACCTGCCCCGTGTGGTCTAGACCTCCAAAATTCTGGTCACTGATGCAGACCACCCTCCCCCATCAGTGTTCCAAGTTGCAGACCTCTACCTCTAAGAGAAGTGTAGTTATGATCATTCTTCTAACTACGTCCCCTCCGAGCTTCGGCAGCCTTTCGACATGGGGTAGAGGGCCTAGGACCTTACCCCCATTTTTTGGCCCAGATGAGGCAAAATATCATCTAGTTGTGCTCCTGCCGTATGTAGGGGGCATAATTCTAACGGACATGTATGGAGGGACTTTGAGCCGCCGACGTCCGGTGTCGGGAGAGCCTCGACCCGACCCCCTACGTCGCACCTCCGCCGAGATATCCGCTGATTGGCTGTAATATGGGGAGCGCTCATACGGCGCAGAGTCGTCCTCTTTGATGTTGGGAAACCCCTTCTAGGGGCATCTTGGGGGCATAATTTTAACAGAGGTGTATGGAGGGCCTTCTTTGGAGAGACTCGTAGTTTCCGGTGAACTTTGACCCGTCGTCCTTTGTCGCTGCTCCGCGGGGACGTTCCCTAATTGACGTTAATTGAAAGATCAATAACCCAGAAATGCGTCGTGACAATTCTGGAAACGGGATTACGCCTAACAGTTCCGGCATTGCCACATCTGATGGCACTAACCTGCTAATTGCAAATCGAGGAGGCATAATCTTAATGGACATGTATTGGCAGGATTGTACAGTACGCCGTCCAGTTTCAGAAACACTTTGGATCATCTTCCTAGGTCAATACTACATAAAGTTATGGTCTGTCAAAGCCAGCCATCCGCTTAACATTGCCTACGCGCTAAAATTTAAAAATTCACCGCGGGACACGGGTGCGAGTTACGGTCACGGAACTCGGCATGGTCGTTCCTGCGGGTACCTAGTTTTGTCGTGCCGAATTTCAGACCTCTAGCTCGTACGGCTTGGCCGTGACCCCCCGTGACCTTGTCTGAGAGGGGGAGTCGATCACCTGCTTAAAGATCTTCCGTCTAGACAGATAAAGAAAGTCTATTTTCAAATTAAGGAGGCACAATTTTAATAAACATGTATCACAGTGATTGTACAGCAGACTATCTAGTTTCAGGAACACTTTGAACCATCTTCCTAGCTTCTACGGTCGTGCAGTTATGCCCCCTTAAGTTAGTTTGAGGCCTACACGGGCCTAAACAGCCTTGCCTACCATAGCAAATTCAAGAGGTCACTGTAGGCCATTCGTAAGGGTCACAGTCATAAAACTTGGCACACTTGTTCCTGAGCTGATCTAGTTGATGCATGCCAAAGGTCAGACGTGTAGGTCACACGCTTCGGCCGTGACGCCCCCTAATGTTAGTTTGAGGCCTAGTAAGACGGGAAAACACTTAGTACTTCCAGACCTGCTAGGTTAACAATACCTGAATTGCTAAGTTAGTAAGATGACACCAGAAAAGTCAGATAACAATACCTGCAGTGCTAAGTTACTAAGATGATACCAGAAAAGTCACATAGCAATACCTGGATCACTAAGTTAGTAAGATGATACCAGAAAAGTCACATAACAATACCTGAATCGCTAGGTTAGCAAGATGATACCAGAAAAGTCACATAACAATACCTGAAATGCTACATTAGTAAGATGATACCAGAAAAGTCACATCGCAGTACCGGTATTGCTAGGTTAGTGAGATGATACCAGAAAAGTCACATAACGATTCCTAAAGTGCTAAGTTAGTAAGATGATACCAGAAACCACACATCATGATTCCGGAATCGCTAAGTTAGTGAGATGATACCAGGAAAGTCACATAGCGATACCTGAATTGCTAGGTTAGTAAGATGATACCAGAAAACAAACGTCACAATTGCGGTATTGCTAAGTTAGTAAGATGATACCAGAAAATACACTTCGCGATTCTGGTATTGCTAGGTTAATGAGATGATATCAGAAAACACATGTCGTAATTACGGTATTGCTAAGGTAGTAAGATGATACCAGAAAAGTCACATAGTGATACCTGACTTGCTAAGTTAGTAAGATGATACCAGAAAAAACACGCCACAATTATGGTATTGCTAAGTTACTAAGATGATACCAGAAAAGCCACATAACAATACCTGAATCGCTAAGTTACAGTCGCCACCTGGTGGAAAACGACAGGTACTGCAACGATTTGACCGACTTAGCAATTACAGAATTCTTCAGTGAGTAGCAATTCTGGCACTTGGATTACATGGGGTTTTTACATAGGCGATGACACGATTGTTAAGTCAAGACCAAATTACCGTCATTGTCCAGGGTTGCTAAGGTGGACAATGCAAACGACATTATCCCTTCCGGTACTATGCTTAGCAATTCCGTCCAGGGGGCTAACCCTAACCCTAACCCTAACCCTAACCCTAACCCTTACCTTACGGCCAGTAGGCCTGTTCCCTAACCTTTGACCCTTGGACCCTATGGCTAGTGGCCGGGTCCCTAACCCTAAATCCCGTCTTCCTAAGGCTATTTAGCCGGATCCCTAACCCTAATCTTCAGACCATAAGGCTATTTAGCCGGGTCTGTAACTTTATTTTACTTTGGCCCCGCCCCCTCTATATATAAGGGAATCCCACACTGTGTTCCTCAATATCCATCTGGCTTCCTTGGAGGAAGGTCATAGGACACAGTGCTGGTGAGATATTTATTATTTGCCACTCAATTGGATAGGATGGCAGTGGATTGACCTTGGGGGGTCACCGGCACTGGGATGTGCCTCCGGGGGACACCGGGAGCTGCGCCGGCACCGGACACAGGGCGGCGCTACAACCCTAGTGGGGACGACAAGCCTTAGTTAGGCACGTAAAACCTTAGTTAGGATATAACCTTAGTTAGGATAGAACCCGAGATAGGGAATTTAGATTACTTACCTCCTGAGCCGGCGTAGGTTTGGTGGGCCACGTCCGAGCTAGTATAGGAGATGATATTTAGTGTTTAGTGTAGGGTACTTTCCTCCTGAGCCGGCGTAGGTTTGGTGGGCCACGTCCGAGCTAGTATAGGAGATGATTATATGTAGGGTTTAGTGTAGGGTATTTACCTCCTGAGCCGGCGTTGGTTTGGTTAGCCACGTCCGAGCTAGAGTATAGGAGATGATAATATATAGAGTTTAGTATAGGGTACTTACCTCCTGGGCCGGCGTGTGTTCGAAGGGCCACGTCCGAGCTATAGTATAGGAGATAATTAGTTATAGTATTTAGTGTAGGGAACTTACCTCCTGGGCCGGCGTGTGTTCGAAGGGCCACGTCCGAGCTAAAGTATAGGAGATAATTATAGTATTTAGTTAATAGAAGAATAGCACTTACCTGTCTGTGTCGTCGCTCCTCCTTTGCTCCTCCGGGTCACTTACCTGGTGTCTTCGGCTCTCCTGGATCTTCTGCTCCGTCGCCCCTGTAAAACAAAATTAGTTATATTTAATTAACGTAAGCCCCAGTCGGGGATGTGCATGTAAGCGGGTGGAATCATGGATGGACCCGGATTGGCCAGTGCATTGCCTGTGGCCCTGGGATGCTGGGGTCACAGGCCCCCGGGGTTTTTTAACCCCATCTATAACCCTAACCCTAACCCTAACCCTAACCCCTAACCATAACCCTAACCCTAACCCTAACCCTAACTTCAATCTAAACTTCAATCTAAACTTCAATCTACTTACCGTTCTTATGACCTAAAACCTAACTTTTAATTAGCCTCAACCATAGTCATTTTCTAACCTTAGCCGCCCAGGGTTATTGCCTAAACCTAAAACTAAATTAATTCCTTTAACTACCTAATATTACAGTTAACTAAATTAGCCTTAACCTTTGTCTCTTTCTAAACCTAACCAATCAGGATATATGCCTAAACTTAAACTTTAAAACAGGCCCAACACTTTCAGACCAAAACCTTTAACATTTAGTAAATCATGTTAACCTATTTAACCGTAATGTATATTGACACCAAAATAAACCTTAATCTAATACTCTAAAAACTTTTAGATCATTTAGACACCGTGGTGACTCATGAAGTATGCAATGAACGTGATTACTGGACCCTGGGAACAGAGTGACAAGCGCCGGCCCGTGCATTGCCTTTGGCTCTCTATACCAAACTGCTCTAGTCGTCAGACAGAGTGGGGAGAGTCATCGAGATAGAACTACTTACACCTAACCCTAACCCTAACCCTAACCCTACCCTAACCTTAACCACGGGACAGTAGGCCCTAACCCTTAACTCTAACCCCGTCCCTAACCTTAACCCTAGACTTCAGACAGTACCCTAGACTTTAGACTATAGGCCCTAACCATAAAACCACTGACTGTATCCCTAACCTTAACCCTAGACTGTGGACTGTTAGCCCTAACCCTTAACCCTTGACTTTAGACTGTGATTCCTAACCCCAGACTTGGGGCTTCAGTCCCTAACCCCTAATCCTGGACTTTTCCCTAACCCTTAATCTCTGGCTTCCCAAACTAAAATATTCTATTATCAATTCTGTACTGCTTGATCCTTACCACAATTCTAACCCTAACCTTTAGTTTTAACCCTAATTGGTAATCTTCATTATAATCCTCATTTCAAAGTCACCGGTAACTCTTTCTTCTCTGGACTATTATACATATTTCTCTTTCTCTCTCTCTCCCCCTCTTGCGCCCTCTCTCCATGATTGCAGGAAACTGGACATTTCCAGTGGTCCTAGTTTGTTTAGATTAGGGAATAATAAAATAAATTAATTTGGACATTACCTGCCTTCCTTGCTTGAGTTGTTAAATAATATGGAAATAAAGATAACAATTGAGAACATTTGACTCATATAATAACATTTATATCACCCTTGCTGCTTTTCTTCGGGGCTCCAGTAGTTACAACACAGTGTTTCACCTCAAAAAAGAGAAGGTAACAATAAACAGAATTATTTGGAAACTGGTTGGATCAAAGGGTTTTAAACCACAGTGATGGAATACTGTACTTACCAGGGAATTCTTTATCACTCTCGCCGTCCTCGTCGTCCTCGCCGTCCTCGCCGTCTCTGTCTCCGTCTCCGTCGTTCCTAAATAAAAGTATTATACTTACCAGGGATCGTTTCCGCCTCCGCCGACTCCACCGTCATCACCGTATCTGTCTGGGACAGGCATATCCCTATCAGGGTTACCTGAAAAATAAAGGGAAAAACATTAAAAGGAAAAAGTTTGAAATGTTGCCCGTGCAAAATTAATATCTAAGATATTGTATTAAACTGTTTTAACCACAAAAACCTAACCCTAACCCTAACCCTAACCCTAAGGCCAGTGGCCGTGTCCCTAAAACCTAAGTCCCCCTTCCTAAGGCTATCTAGCCGGATCCCTAACCCTAATTCCCCATATAATGTTTATTTTGCCCATTACCCCCTTATATATATAAATCCCCCCACTGTGTTCCTTTCATTTCTATCTGACTTCCGTGGAGGAAGGACACAGGACACAGTGGTGGTGAGAAATTATTTATTCACCATTCATTCGGCCAGGATGGAGGCGGATTGACCTGGTGGGGGTCTCGGGCACTGGGGAGTGCCTCCGGGGGACACCGGGAGTTGCGTCGGCGCTTGGCATGGGAGGGCGCCAGAATCAAAAGCAGGATGAAGCCTTAGTAAGGAACTAACCCTAGATGGGAATAAGAAACCACAGTGTGGATATTATAATGTGTCGGACCCAAAGCCCCAGAGGGGGACCCAAAGCCCCAGTTGGGGATGTACCCTGCATTAGGGAAAACGGTTTGCTCACCTGCCCGCGTCGTTGCTGCTCCAATTGCTCCTCCGGATCACTTACCTTACGTCTTGGACTCCGCTGGATTCTCCGTCTCCGTCGCCCCTGCAAAAAAGAAAACATTAATATTTAAAGCCCCAGTTGGGGATTGGATGGGGTACGTGCAAGCGGGTGGATGCATGGACCTGAATTGGCCAGTGCCTTTCTGTGACCCTGGGACGCTGGGGTCACAGGCCTTGGGGTTCCTAACCCCTACCTCTTACCCTAACTTAGCCCGTGCCATTCAGGTCCATTACCATCCACCTTCTTCACGTCACCTCCAGTCCTACGCCTATTCAGGCCTTTACATAATTTTTTCGCCGGCTCCCTGATGACGGCATGGCAGCCAGAAACGCGTTGGAGCCTGACCCTCAAGGTCAGTGACTACCGCTCACACCAAAAATTAGGCCCAAACTCCCTCCCATCCCTAAACCTAAGGTCAGTGTACCGGATCCCTAACCATTAACTTCCCTAACCCTAAGGCCAGTGGCCGTGTCCCTAAAACCTAAGTCCCCCTTCCTAAGGCTATCTAGCCGGATCCCTAACCCTAATTCCCCATATAATGTTTATTTTGCCCATTACCCCCTTATATATATAAATCCCCCCACTGTGTTCCTTTCATTTCTATCTGACTTCCGTGGAGGAAGGACACAGGACACAGTGGTGGTGAGAAATTATTTATTCACCATTCATTCGGCCAGGATGGAGGCGGATTGACCTGGTGGGGGTCTCGGGCACTGGGGAGTGCCTCCGGGGGACACCGGGAGTTGCGTCGGCGCTTGGCATGGGAGGGCGCCAGAATCAAAAGCAGGATGAAGCCTTAGTAAGGAACTAACCCTAGATGGGAATAAGAAACCACAGTGTGGATATTATAATGTGTCGGACCCAAAGGCCCAGAGGGGGACCCAAAGCCCCAGTTGGGGATGTACCCTGCATTAGGGAAAACGGTTTGCTCACCTGCCCGCGTCATTGCTGCTCCAATTGCTCCTCCGGATCACTTACCTTACGTCTTGGACTCCGCTGGATTCTCCGTCTCCGTCGCCCCTGCAAAAAAGAAAACATTAATATTTAAAGCCCCAGTTGGGGATTGGATGGGGTACGTGCAAGCGGGTGGATGCATGGACCTGAATTGGCCAGTGCCTTTCTGTGACCCTGGGACGCTGGGGTCACAGGCCTTGGGGTTCCTAACCCCTACCTCTTACCCTAACTTAGCCCGTGCCATTCAGGTCCATTACCATCCACCTTCTTCACGTCACCTCCAGTCCTACGCCTATTCAGGCCTTTACATAATTTTTTCGCCGGCTCCCTGATGACGGCATGGCAGCCAGAAACGCGTTGGAGCCTGACCCTCAAGGTCAGTGACTACCGCTCACACCAAAAATTAGGCCCAAACTCCCTCCCATCCCTAAACCTAAGGTCAGTGTACCGGATCCCTAACCATTAACTTCCCTAACCCTAAGGCCAGTGGCCGTGTCCCTAAAACCTAAGTCCCCCTTCCTAAGGCTATCTAGCCGGATCCCTAACCCTAATTCCCCATATAATGTTTATTTTGCCCATTACCCCCTTATATATATAAATCCCCCCACTGTGTTCCTTTCATTTCTATCTGACTTCCGTGGAGGAAGGACACAGGACACAGTGGTGGTGAGAAATTATTTATTCACCATTCATTCGGCCAGGATGGAGGCGGATTGACCTGGTGGGGGTCTCGGGCACTGGGGAGTGCCTCCGGGGGACACCGGGAGTTGCGTCGGCGCTTGGCATGGGAGGGCGCCAGAATCAAAAGCAGGATGAAGCCTTAGTAAGGAACTAACCTTAGATGGGAATAAGAAACCACAGTGTGGATATTATAATGTGTCGGACCCAAAGCCCCAGAGGGGGACCCAAAGCCCCAGTTGGGGATGTACCCTGCATTAGGGAAAACGGTTTGCTCACCTGCCCGCGTCGTTGCTGCTCCAATTGCTCCTCCGGATCACTTACCTTACGTCTTGGACTCCGCTGGATTCTCCGTCTCCGTCGCCCCTGCAAAAAAGAAAACATTAATATTTAAAGCCCCAGTTGGGGATTGGATGGGGTACGTGCAAGCGGGTGGATGCATGGACCTGAATTGGCCAGTGCCTTTCTGTGACCCTGGGACGCTGGGGTCACAGGCCTTGGGGTTCCTAACCCCTACCTCTTACCCTAACCCTAACCCTAACCTTAACCCTAACCCTACAAGAGTTCAACCTACCATTATAGGAAAACGTGTTTTCGTGAAGAAATCATGACAAACTAACACAAAATGAAGATTTCATTATAACTTGACATTCTGAGTTGTTTTCATGAAACCTGCGCTTCCCCTACAAGAGTTCAACCTACCATTATAGGAAAACGTGTTTTCGTGAAGAAATCATGACAAACTAACACAAAATGAAGATTTCATTATAACTTGACATTCTGAGTTGTTTTCATGAAACCTGCGCTTCCCCTATAAGAGTTCAACCTACCATTATAGAAAAACGTGTTTTCGTGAAGAAATCATGACAAACTAACACAAAATGAAGATTTCATTATAACTTGACATTCTGAGTTGTTTTCATGAAACCTGCGCTTCCCCTACAAGAGTTCGACCTACCATTATAGGAAAACGTGTTTTCGTGAAGAAATCATGACAAACTAACACAAAATGAAGATTTCATTATAACTTGACATTCTGAGTTGTTTTCATGAAACCTGCGCTTCCCCTACAAGAGTTCGACCTACCATTATAGGAAAACGTGTTTTCGTGAAGAAATCATGACAAACTAACACAAAATGAAGATTTCATTATAACTTGACATTCTGAGTTGTTTTCATGAAACCTGCGCTTCCCCTATAAGAGTTCAACCTACCATTATAGGAAAACGTGTTTTCGTGAAGAAATCATGACAAACTAACACAAAATGAAGATTTCATTATAACTTGACATTCTGAGTTGTTTTCATGAAACCTGCGCTTCCCCTGTAAGAGTTCGACCTACCATTATAGAAAAACGTGTTTTCGTGAAGAAATCATGACAAACTAACACAAAATGAAGATTTCATTATAACTTGACATTCTGAGTTGTTTTCATGAAACCTGCGCTTCCCCTACAAGAGTTCAACCTACCATTATAGGAAAACGTGTTTTCGTGAAGAAATCATGACAAACTAACACAAAATGAAGATTTCATTATAACTTGACATTCTGAGTTGTTTTCATGAAACCTGCGCTTCCCCTATAAGAGTTCGACCTACCATTATAGAAAAACGTGTTTTCGTGAAGAAATCATGACAAACTAACAGAAAATGAAGATTTCATTATAACTTGACATTCTGAGTTGTTTTCATGAAACCTGCGCTTCCCCTATAAGAGTTCGACCTACCATTATAGAAAAACGTGTTTTCGTGAAGAAATCATGACAAACTAACACAAAATGAAGATTTCATTATAACTTGACATTCTGAGTTGTTTTCATGAAACCTGCGCTTCCCCTACAAGAGTTCAACCTACCATTATAGGAAAACGTGTTTTCGTGAAGAAATCATGACAAACTAACACAAAATGAAGATTTCATTATAACTTGACATTCTGAGTTGTTTTCATGAAACCTGCGCTTCCCCTACAAGAGTTCAACCTACCATTATAGGAAAACGTGTTTTCGTGAAGAAATCATGACAAACTAACACAAAATGAAGATTTCATTATAACTTGACATTCTGAGTTGTTTTCATGAAACCTGCGCTTCCCCTATAAGAGTTCAACCTACCATTATAGAAAAACGTGTTTTCGTGAAGAAATCATGACAAACTAACACAAAATGAAGATTTCATTATAACTTGACATTCTGAGTTGTTTTCATGAAACCTGCGCTTCCCCTACAAGAGTTCAACCTACCATTATAGGAAAACGTGTTTTCGTGAAGAAATCATGACAAACTAACACAAAATGAAGATTTCATTATAACTTGACATTCTGAGTTGTTTTCATGAAACCTGCGCTTCCCCTACAAGAGTTCGACCTAACATTATAGGAAAACGTGTTTTCGTGAAGAAATCATGACAAACTAACACAAAATGAAGATTTCATTATAACTTGACATTCTGAGTTGTTTTCATGAAACCTGCGCTTCCCCTATAAGAGTTCGACCTACCATTATAGGAAAACGTGTTTTCGTGAAGAAATCATGACAAACTAACACAAAATGAAGATTTCATTATAACTTGACATTCTGAGTTGTTTTCATGAAACCTGCGCTGCCCCTACAAGAGTTCAACCTACCATTATAGGAAAACGTGTTTTCGTGAAGAAATCATGACAAACTAACACAAAATGAAGATTTCATTATAACTTGACATTCTGAGTTGTTTTCATGAAACCTGCGCTTCCCCTATAAGAGTTCAACCTACCATTATAGAAAAACGTGTTTTCGTGAAGAAATCATGACAAACTAACACAAAATGAAGATTTCATTATAACTTGACATTCTGAGTTGTTTTCATGAAACCTGCGCTTCCCCTACAAGAGGTCGACCTAACATTATAGGAAAACGTGTTTTCGTGAAGAAATCATGACAAACTAACACAAAATGAAGATTTCATTATAACTTGACATTCTGAGTTGTTTTCATGAAACCTGCGCTTCCCCTACAAGAGTTCAACCTACCATTATAGGAAAACGTGTTTTCGTGAAGAAATCATGACAAACTAACACAAAATGAAGATTTCATTATAACTTGACATTCTGAGTTGTTTTCATGAAACCTGCGCTTCCCCTATAAGAGTTCAACCTACCATTATAGAAAAACGTGTTTTCGTGAAGAAATCATGACAAACTAACACAAAATGAAGATTTCATTATAACTTGACATTCTGAGTTGTTTTCATGAAACCTGCGCTTCCCCTACAAGAGTTCGACCTACCATTATAGGAAAACGTGTTTTCGTGAAGAAATCATGACAAACTAACACAAAATGAAGATTTCATTATAACTTGACATTCTGAGTTGTTTTCATGAAACCTGCGCTTCCCCTACAAGAGTTCGACCTACCATTATAGGAAAACGTGTTTTCGTGAAGAAATCATGACAAACTAACACAAAATGAAGATTTCATTATAACTTGACATTCTGAGTTGTTTTCATGAAACCTGCGCTTCCCCTATAAGAGTTCGACCTACCATTATAGAAAAACGTGTTTTCGTGAAGAAATCATGACAAACTAACAGAAAATGAAGATTTCATTATAACTTGACATTCTGAGTTGTTTTCATGAAACCTGCACTTCCCCTATAAGAGTTCAACCTACCATTATAGAAAAACGTGTTTTCGTGAAGAAATCATGACAAACTAACACAAAATGAAGATTTCATTATAACTTGACATTCTGAGTTGTTTTCATGAAACCTGCGCTTCCCCTATAAGAGTTCAACCTACCATTATAGAAAAACGTGTTTTCGTGAAGAAATCATGACAAACTAACACAAAATGAAGATTTCATTATAACTTGACATTCTGAGTTGTTTTCATGAAACCTGCGCTTCCCCTACAAGAGGTCGACCTAACATTATAGGAAAACGTGTTTTCGTGAAGAAATCATGACAAACTAACACAAAATGAAGATTTCATTATAACTTGACATTCTGAGTTGTTTTCATGAAACCTGCGCTTCCCCTACAAGAGTTCAACCTACCATTATAGGAAAACGTGTTTTCGTGAAGAAATCATGACAAACTAACACAAAATGAAGATTTCATTATAACTTGACATTCTGAGTTGTTTTCATGAAACCTGCGCTTCCCCTATAAGAGTTCAACCTACCATTATAGAAAAACGTGTTTTCGTGAAGAAATCATGACAAACTAACACAAAATGAAGATTTCATTATAACTTGACATTCTGAGTTGTTTTCATGAAACCTGCGCTTCCCCTACAAGAGTTCGACCTACCATTATAGGAAAACGTGTTTTCGTGAAGAAATCATGACAAACTAACACAAAATGAAGATTTCATTATAACTTGACATTCTGAGTTGTTTTCATGAAACCTGCGCTTCCCCTACAAGAGTTCGACCTACCATTATAGGAAAACGTGTTTTCGTGAAGAAATCATGACAAACTAACACAAAATGAAGATTTCATTATAACTTGACATTCTGAGTTGTTTTCATGAAACCTGCGCTTCCCCTATAAGAGTTCGACCTACCATTATAGAAAAACGTGTTTTCGTGAAGAAATCATGACAAACTAACAGAAAATGAAGATTTCATTATAACTTGACATTCTGAGTTGTTTTCATGAAACCTGCACTTCCCCTATAAGAGTTCAACCTACCATTATAGAAAAACGTGTTTTCGTGAAGAAATCATGACAAACTAACACAAAATGAAGATTTCATTATAACTTGACATTCTGAGTTGTTTTCATGAAACCTGCGCTTCCCCTACAAGAGTTCAACCTACCATTATAGGAAAACGTGTTTTCGTGAAGAAATCATGACAAACTAACACAAAATGAAGATTTCATTATAACTTGACATTCTGAGTTGTTTTCATGAAACCTGCGCTTCCCCTACAAGAGTTCGACCTAACATTATAGGAAAACGTGTTTTCGTGAAGAAATCATGACAAACTAACACAAAATGAAGATTTCATTATAACTTGACATTCTGAGTTGTTTTCATGAAACCTGCGCTTCCCCTATAAGAGTTCGACCTACCATTATAGGAAAACGTGTTTTCGTGAAGAAATCATGACAAACTAACACAAAATGAAGATTTCATTATAACTTGACATTCTGAGTTGTTTTCATGAAACCTGCGCTGCCCCTACAAGAGTTCAACCTACCATTATAGGAAAACGTGTTTTCGTGAAGAAATCATGACAAACTAACACAAAATGAAGATTTCATTATAACTTGACATTCTGAGTTGTTTTCATGAAACCTGCGCTTCCCCTACAAGAGGTCGACCTAACATTATAGGAAAACGTGTTTTCGTGAAGAAATCATGACAAACTAACACAAAATGAAGATTTCATTATAACTTGACATTCTGAGTTGTTTTCATGAAACCTGCGCTTCCCCTACAAGAGTTCGACCTACCATTATAGGAAAACGTGTTTTCGTGAAGAAATCATGACAAACTAACACAAAATGAAGATTTCATTATAACTTGACATTCTGAGTTGTTTTCATGAAACCTGCGCTTCCCCTATAAGAGTTCAACCTACCATTATAGAAAAACGTGTTTTCGTTAAGAAATCATGACAAACTAACACAAAATGAAGATTTCATTATAACTTGACATTCTGAGTTGTTTTCATGAAACCTGCGCTTCCCCTATAAGAGTTCAACCTACCATTATAGAAAAACGTGTTTTCGTGAAGAAATCATGACAAACTAACACAAAATGAAGATTTCATTATAACTTCACATTCTGAGTTGTTTTCATGAAACCTGCGCTTCCCCTACAAGAGTTCAACCTACCATTATAGGAAAACGTGTTTTCGTGAAGAAATCATGACAAACTAACACAAAATGAAGATTTCATTATAACTTGACATTCTGAGTTGTTTTCATGAAACCTGCGCTGCCCCTACAAGAGTTCAACCTACCATTATAGGAAAACGTGTTTTCGTGAAGAAATCATGACAAACTAACACAAAATGAAGATTTCATTATAACTTGACATTCTGAGTTGTTTTCATGAAACCTGCGCTTCCCCTACAAGAGTTCGACCTAACATTATAGGAAAACGTGTTTTCGTGAAGAAATCATGACAAACTAACACAAAATGAAGATTTCATTATAACTTGACATTCTGAGTTGTTTTCATGAAACCTGCGCTTCCCCTACAAGAGTTCGACCTACCATTATAGGAAAACGTGTTTTCGTGAAGAAATCATGACAAACTAACACAAAATGAAGATTTCATTATAACTTGACATTCTGAGTTGTTTTCATGAAACCTGCGCTTCCCCTACAAGAGTTCGACCTACCATTATAGGAAAACGTGTTTTCGTGAAGAAATCATGACAAACTAACACAAAATGAAGATTTCATTATAACTTGACATTCTGAGTTGTTTTCATGAAACCTGCGCTTCCCCTATAAGAGTTCGACCTACCATTATAGAAAAACGTGTTTTCGTGAAGAAATCATGACAAACAAACACAAAATGAAGATTTCATTATAACTTGACATTCTGAGTTGTTTTCATGAAACCTGCGCTTCCCCTACAAGAGTTCGACCTACCATTATAGGAAAACGTGTTTTCGTGAAGAAATCATGACAAACTAACACAAAATGAAGATTTCATTATAACTTGACATTCTGAGTTGTTTTCATGAAACCTGCGCTTCCCCTAAAATAGTTCGACCTACCATTATAGGAAAACGTGTTTTCGTGAAGAAATCATGACAAACTAACACAAAATGAAGATTTCATTATAACTTGACATTCTGAGTTGTTTTCATGAAACCTGCGCTTCCCCTATAAGAGTTCAACCTCCCATTATAGAAAAACGTGTTTTCGTGAAGAAATCATGACAAACTAACACAAAATGAAGATTTCATTATAACTTGACATTCTGAGTTGTTTTCATGAAACCTGCGCTTCCCCTATAAGAGTTCAACCTACCATTATAGAAAAACGTGTTTTCGTGAAGAAATCATGACAAACTAACACAAAATGAAGATTTCATTATAACTTGACATTCTGAGTTGTTTTCATGAAACCTGCGCTTCCCCTACAAGAGTTCAACCAACCATTATAGGAAAACGTGTTTTCGTGAAGAAATCATGACAAACTAACACAAAATGAAGATTTCATTATAACTTGACATTTTGAGTTGTTTTCATGAAACCTGCGCTTCCCCTACAAGAGTTCAACCTACCATTATAGGAAAACGTGTTTTCGTGAAGAAATCATGACAAACTAACACAAAATGAAGATTTCATTATAACTTGACATTCTGAGTTGTTTTCATGAAACCTGCGCTTCCCCTACAAGAGTTCGACCTAACATTATAGGAAAACGTGTTTTCGTGAAGAAATCATGACAAACTAACACAAAATGAAGATTTCATTATAACTTGACATTCTGAGTTGTTTTCATGAAACCTGCGCTTCCCCTATAAGAGTTCAACCTCCCATTATAGAAAAACGTGTTTTCGTGAAGAAATCATGACAAACTAACACAAAATGAAGATTTCATTATAACTTGACATTCTGAGTTGTTTTCATGAAACCTGCGCTTCCCCTATAAGAGTTCAACCTACCATTATAGAAAAACGTGTTTTCGTGAAGAAATCATGACAAACTAACACAAAATGAAGATTTCATTATAACTTGACATTCTGAGTTGTTTTCATGAAACCTGCGCTTCCCCTACAAGAGTTCAACCAACCATTATAGGAAAACGTGTTTTCGTGAAGAAATCATGACAAACTAACACAAAATGAAGATTTCATTATAACTTGACATTCTGAGTTGTTTTCATGAAACCTGCGCTTCCCCTACAAGAGTTCAACCTACCATTATAGGAAAACGTGTTTTCGTGAAGAAATCATGACAAACTAACACAAAATGAAGATTTCATTATAACTTGACATTCTGAGTTGTTTTCATGAAACCTGCGCTTCCCCTACAAGAGTTCAACCAACCATTATAGGAAAACGTGTTTTCGTGAAGAAATCATGACAAACTAACACAAAATGAAGATTTCATTATAACTTGACATTCTGAGTTGTTTTCATGAAACCTGCGCTTCCCCTACAAGAGTTCAACCTACCATTATAGGAAAACGTGTTTTCGTGAAGAAATCATGACAAACTAACACAAAATGAAGATTTCATTATAACTTGACATTCTGAGTTGTTTTCATGAAACCTGCGCTTCCCCTATAAGAGTTCGACCTACCATTATAGAAAAACGTGTTTTCGTGAAGAAATCATGACAAACTAACAGAAAATGAAGATTTCATTATAACTTGACATTCTGAGTTGTTTTCATGAAACCTGCACTTCCCCTATAAGAGTTCGACCTACCATTATAGAAAAACGTGTTTTCGTGAAGAAATCATGACAAACTAACACAAAATGAAGATTTCATTATAACTTGACATTCTGAGTTGTTTTCATGAAACCTGCGCTTCCCCTACAAGAGTTCAACCTACCATTATAGGAAAACGTGTTTTCGTGAAGAAATCATGACAAACTAACACAAAATGAAGATTTCATTATAACTTGACATTCTGAGTTGTTTTCATGAAACCTGCGCTTCCCCTACAAGAGTTCGACCTAACATTATAGGAAAACGTGTTTTCGTGAAGAAATCATGACAAACTAACACAAAATGAAGATTTCATTATAACTTGACATTCTGAGTTGTTTTCATGAAACCTGCGCTTCCCCTATAAGAGTTCGACCTACCATTATAGGAAAACGTGTTTTCGTGAAGAAATCATGACAAACTAACACAAAATGAAGATTTCATTATAACTTGACATTCTGAGTTGTTTTCATGAAACCTGCGCTGCCCCTACAAGAGTTCAACCTACCATTATAGGAAAACGTGTTTTCGTGAAGAAATCATGACAAACTAACACAAAATGAAGATTTCATTATAACTTGACATTCTGAGTTGTTTTCATGAAACCTGCGCTTCCCCTATAAGAGTTCAACCTACCATTATAGAAAAACGTGTGTTCGTGAAGAAATCATGACAAACTAACACAAAATGAAGATTTCATTATAACTTGACATTCTGAGTTGTTTTCATGAAACCTGCGCTTCCCCTACAAGAGGTCGACCTAACATTATAGGAAAACGTGTTTTCGTGAAGAAATCATGACAAACTAACACAAAATGAAGATTTCATTATAACTTGACATTCTGAGTTGTTTTCATGAAACCTGCGCTTCCCCTACAAGAGTTCGACCTACCATTATAGGAAAACGTGTTTTCGTGAAGAAATCATGACAAACTAACACAAAATGAAGATTTCATTATAACTTGACATTCTGAGTTGTTTTCATGAAACCTGCGCTTCCCCTATAAGAGTTCAACCTACCATTATAGAAAAACGTGTTTTCGTTAAGAAATCATGACAAACTAACACAAAATGAAGATTTCATTATAACTTGACATTCTGAGTTGTTTTCATGAAACCTGCGCTTCCCCTATAAGAGTTCAACCTACCATTATAGAAAAACGTGTTTTCGTGAAGAAATCATGACAAACTAACACAAAATGAAGATTTCATTATAACTTGACATTCTGAGTTGTTTTCATGAAACCTGCGCTGCCCCTACAAGAGTTCAACCTACCATTATAGGAAAACGTGTTTTCGTGAAGAAATCATGACAAACTAACACAAAATGAAGATTTCATTATAACTTGACATTCTGAGTTGTTTTCATGAAACCTGCGCTTCCCCTACAAGAGTTCGACCTAACATTATAGGAAAACGTGTTTTCGTGAAGAAATCATGACAAACTAACACAAAATGAAGATTTCATTATAACTTGACATTCTGAGTTGTTTTCATGAAACCTGCGCTTCCCCTACAAGAGTTCGACCTACCATTATAGGAAAACGTGTTTTCGTGAAGAAATCATGACAAACTAACACAAAATGAAGATTTCATTATAACTTGACATTCTGAGTTGTTTTCATGAAACCTGCGCTTCCCCTACAAGAGTTCGACCTACCATTATAGGAAAACGTGTTTTCGTGAAGAAATCATGACAAACTAACACAAAATGAAGATTTCATTATAACTTGACATTTTGAGTTGTTTTCATGAAACCTGCGCTTCCCCTACAAGAGTTCAACCTACCATTATAGGAAAACGTGTTTTCGTGAAGAAATCATGACAAACTAACACAAAATGAAGATTTCATTATAACTTGACATTCTGAGTTGTTTTCATGAAACCTGCGCTTCCCCTACAAGAGTTCAACCTACCATTATAGGAAAACGTGTTTTCGTGAAGAAATCATGACAAACTAACACAAAATGAAGATTTCATTATAACTTGACATTCTGAGTTGTTTTCATGAAACCTGCGCTTCCCCTACAAGAGTTCGACCTACCATTATAGGAAAACGTGTTTTCGTGAAGAAATCATGACAAACTAACACAAAATGAAGATTTCATTATAACTTGACATTCTGAGTTGTTTTCATGAAACCTGCGCTTCCCCTACAAGAGTTCGACCTACCATTATAGGAAAACGTGTTTTCGTGAAGAAATCATGACAAACTAACACAAAATGAAGATTTCATTATAACTTGACATTCTGAGTTGTTTTCATGAAACCTGCGCTTCCCCTACAAGAGTTCGACCTACCATTATAGGAAAACGTGTTTTCGTGAAGAAATCATGACAAACTAACACAAAATGAAGATTTCATTATAACTTGACATTCTGAGTTGTTTTCATGAAACCTGCGCTTCCCCTATAAGAGTTCAACCTCCCATTATAGAAAAACGTGTTTTCGTGAAGAAATCATGACAAACTAACACAAAATGAAGATTTCATTATAACTTGACATTCTGAGTTGTTTTCATGAAACCTGCGCTTCCCCTATAAGAGTTCAACCTACCATTATAGAAAAACGTGTTTTCGTGAAGAAATCATGACAAACTAACACAAAATGAAGATTTCATTATAACTTGACATTCTGAGTTGTTTTCATGAAACCTGCGCTTCCCCTACAAGAGTTCAACCAACCATTATAGGAAAACGTGTTTTCGTGAAGAAATCATGACAAACTAACACAAAATGAAGATTTCATTATAACTTGACATTTTGAGTTGTTTTCATGAAACCTGCGCTTCCCCTACAAGAGTTCAACCTACCATTATAGGAAAACGTGTTTTCGTGAAGAAATCATGACAAACTAACACAAAATGAAGATTTCATTATAACTTGACATTCTGAGTTGTTTTCATGAAACCTGCGCTTCCCCTACAAGAGTTCGACCTAACATTATAGGAAAACGTGTTTTCGTGAAGAAATCATGACAAACTAACACAAAATGAAGATTTCATTATAACTTGACATTCTGAGTTGTTTTCATGAAACCTGCGCTTCCCCTATAAGAGTTCAACCTCCCATTATAGAAAAACGTGTTTTCGTGAAGAAATCATGACAAACTAACACAAAATGAAGATTTCATTATAACTTGACATTCTGAGTTGTTTTCATGAAACCTGCGCTTCCCCTATAAGAGTTCAACCTACCATTATAGAAAAACGTGTTTTCGTGAAGAAATCATGACAAACTAACACAAAATGAAGATTTCATTATAACTTGACATTCTGAGTTGTTTTCATGAAACCTGCGCTTCCCCTACAAGAGTTCAACCAACCATTATAGGAAAACGTGTTTTCGTGAAGAAATCATGACAAACTAACACAAAATGAAGATTTCATTATAACTTGACATTCTGAGTTGTTTTCATGAAACCTGCGCTTCCCCTACAAGAGTTCAACCTACCATTATAGGAAAACGTGTTTTCGTGAAGAAATCATGACAAACTAACACAAAATGAAGATTTCATTATAACTTGACATTCTGAGTTGTTTTCATGAAACCTGCGCTTCCCCTATAAGAGTTCGACCTACCATTATAGAAAAACGTGTTTTCGTGAAGAAATCATGACAAACTAACAGAAAATGAAGATTTCATTATAACTTGACATTCTGAGTTGTTTTCATGAAACCTGCACTTCCCCTATAAGAGTTCGACCTACCATTATAGAAAAACGTGTTTTCGTGAAGAAATCATGACAAACTAACACAAAATGAAGATTTCATTATAACTTGACATTCTGAGTTGTTTTCATGAAACCTGCGCTTCCCCTACAAGAGTTCAACCTACCATTATAGGAAAACGTGTTTTCGTGAAGAAATCATGACAAACTAACACAAAATGAAGATTTCATTATAACTTGACATTCTGAGTTGTTTTCATGAAACCTGCGCTTCCCCTACAAGAGTTCGACCTAACATTATAGGAAAACGTGTTTTCGTGAAGAAATCATGACAAACTAACACAAAATGAAGATTTCATTATAACTTGACATTCTGAGTTGTTTTCATGAAACCTGCGCTTCCCCTATAAGAGTTCGACCTACCATTATAGGAAAACGTGTTTTCGTGAAGAAATCATGACAAACTAACACAAAATGAAGATTTCATTATAACTTGACATTCTGAGTTGTTTTCATGAAACCTGCGCTGCCCCTACAAGAGTTCAACCTACCATTATAGGAAAACGTGTTTTCGTGAAGAAATCATGACAAACTAACACAAAATGAAGATTTCATTATAACTTGACATTCTGAGTTGTTTTCATGAAACCTGCGCTTCCCCTATAAGAGTTCAACCTACCATTATAGAAAAACGTGTTTTCGTGAAGAAATCATGACAAACTAACACAAAATGAAGATTTCATTATAACTTGACATTCTGAGTTGTTTTCATGAAACCTGCGCTTCCCCTACAAGAGGTCGACCTAACATTATAGGAAAACGTGTTTTCGTGAAGAAATCATGACAAACTAACACAAAATGAAGATTTCATTATAACTTGACATTCTGAGTTGTTTTCATGAAACCTGCGCTTCCCCTACAAGAGTTCGACCTACCATTATAGGAAAACGTGTTTTCGTGAAGAAATCATGACAAACTAACACAAAATGAAGATTTCATTATAACTTGACATTCTGAGTTGTTTTCATGAAACCTGCGCTTCCCCTATAAGAGTTCAACCTACCATTATAGAAAAACGTGTTTTCGTTAAGAAATCATGACAAACTAACACAAAATGAAGATTTCATTATAACTTGACATTCTGAGTTGTTTTCATGAAACCTGCGCTTCCCCTATAAGAGTTCAACCTACCATTATAGAAAAACGTGTTTTCGTGAAGAAATCATGACAAACTAACACAAAATGAAGATTTCATTATAACTTGACATTCTGAGTTGTTTTCATGAAACCTGCGCTGCCCCTACAAGAGTTCAACCTACCATTATAGGAAAACGTGTTTTCGTGAAGAAATCATGACAAACTAACACAAAATGAAGATTTCATTATAACTTGACATTCTGAGTTGTTTTCATGAAACCTGCGCTTCCCCTACAAGAGTTCGACCTAACATTATAGGAAAACGTGTTTTCGTGAAGAAATCATGACAAACTAACACAAAATGAAGATTTCATTATAACTTGACATTCTGAGTTGTTTTCATGAAACCTGCGCTTCCCCTACAAGAGTTCGACCTACCATTATAGGAAAACGTGTTTTCGTGAAGAAATCATGACAAACTAACACAAAATGAAGATTTCATTATAACTTGACATTCTGAGTTGTTTTCATGAAACCTGCGCTTCCCCTACAAGAGTTCGACCTACCATTATAGGAAAACGTGTTTTCGTGAAGAAATCATGACAAACTAACACAAAATGAAGATTTCATTATAACTTGACATTCTGAGTTGTTTTCATGAAACCTGCGCTTCCCCTATAAGAGTTCGACCTACCATTATAGAAAAACGTGTTTTCGTGAAGAAATCATGACAAACAAACACAAAATGAAGATTTCATTATAACTTGACATTCTGAGTTGTTTTCATGAAACCTGCGCTTCCCCTACAAGAGTTCGACCTACCATTATAGGAAAACGTGTTTTCGTGAAGAAATCATGACAAACTAACACAAAATGAAGATTTCATTATAACTTGACATTCTGAGTTGTTTTCATGAAACCTGCGCTTCCCCTAAAAGAGTTCGACCTACCATTATAGGAAAACGTGTTTTCGTGAAGAAATCATGACAAACTAACACAAAATGAAGATTTCATTATAACTTGACATTCTGAGTTGTTTTCATGAAACCTGCGCTTCCCCTATAAGAGTTCAACCTCCCATTATAGAAAAACGTGTTTTCGTGAAGAAATCATGACAAACTAACACAAAATGAAGATTTCATTATAACTTGACATTCTGAGTTGTTTTCATGAAACCTGCGCTTCCCCTATAAGAGTTCAACCTACCATTATAGAAAAACGTGTTTTCGTGAAGAAATCATGACAAACTAACACAAAATGAAGATTTCATTATAACTTGACATTCTGAGTTGTTTTCATGAAACCTGCGCTTCCCCTACAAGAGTTCAACCAACCATTATAGGAAAACGTGTTTTCGTGAAGAAATCATGACAAACTAACACAAAATGAAGATTTCATTATAACTTGACATTTTGAGTTGTTTTCATGAAACCTGCGCTTCCCCTACAAGAGTTCAACCTACCATTATAGGAAAACGTGTTTTCGTGAAGAAATCATGACAAACTAACACAAAATGAAGATTTCATTATAACTTGACATTCTGAGTTGTTTTCATGAAACCTGCGCTTCCCCTACAAGAGTTCGACCTAACATTATAGGAAAACGTGTTTTCGTGAAGAAATCATGACAAACTAACACAAAATGAAGATTTCATTATAACTTGACATTCTGAGTTGTTTTCATGAAACCTGCGCTTCCCCTATAAGAGTTCAACCTCCCATTATAGAAAAACGTGTTTTCGTGAAGAAATCATGACAAACTAACACAAAATGAAGATTTCATTATAACTTGACATTCTGAGTTGTTTTCATGAAACCTGCGCTTCCCCTATAAGAGTTCAACCTACCATTATAGAAAAACGTGTTTTCGTGAAGAAATCATGACAAACTAACACAAAATGAAGATTTCATTATAACTTGACATTCTGAGTTGTTTTCATGAAACCTGCGCTTCCCCTACAAGAGTTCAACCAACCATTATAGGAAAACGTGTTTTCGTGAAGAAATCATGACAAACTAACACAAAATGAAGATTTCATTATAACTTGACATTCTGAGTTGTTTTCATGAAACCTGCGCTTCCCCTACAAGAGTTCAACCTACCATTATAGGAAAACGTGTTTTCGTGAAGAAATCATGACAAACTAACACAAAATGAAGATTTCATTATAACTTGACATTCTGAGTTGTTTTCATGAAACCTGCGCTTCCCCTATAAGAGTTCGACCTACCATTATAGAAAAACGTGTTTTCGTGAAGAAATCATGACAAACTAACAGAAAATGAAGATTTCATTATAACTTGACATTCTGAGTTGTTTTCATGAAACCTGCACTTCCCCTATAAGAGTTCGACCTACCATTATAGAAAAACGTGTTTTCGTGAAGAAATCATGACAAACTAACACAAAATGAAGATTTCATTATAACTTGACATTCTGAGTTGTTTTCATGAAACCTGCGCTTCCCCTACAAGAGTTCAACCTACCATTATAGGAAAACGTGTTTTCGTGAAGAAATCATGACAAACTAACACAAAATGAAGATTTCATTATAACTTGACATTCTGAGTTGTTTTCATGAAACCTGCGCTTCCCCTACAAGAGTTCGACCTAACATTATAGGAAAACGTGTTTTCGTGAAGAAATCATGACAAACTAACACAAAATGAAGATTTCATTATAACTTGACATTCTGAGTTGTTTTCATGAAACCTGCGCTTCCCCTATAAGAGTTCGACCTACCATTATAGGAAAACGTGTTTTCGTGAAGAAATCATGACAAACTAACACAAAATGAAGATTTCATTATAACTTGACATTCTGAGTTGTTTTCATGAAACCTGCGCTGCCCCTACAAGAGTTCAACCTACCATTATAGGAAAACGTGTTTTCGTGAAGAAATCATGACAAACTAACACAAAATGAAGATTTCATTATAACTTGACATTCTGAGTTGTTTTCATGAAACCTGCGCTTCCCCTACAAGAGGTCGACCTAACATTATAGGAAAACGTGTTTTCGTGAAGAAATCATGACAAACTAACACAAAATGAAGATTTCATTATAACTTGACATTCTGAGTTGTTTTCATGAAACCTGCGCTTCCCCTACAAGAGTTCGACCTACCATTATAGGAAAACGTGTTTTCGTGAAGAAATCATGACAAACTAACACAAAATGAAGATTTCATTATAACTTGACATTCTGAGTTGTTTTCATGAAACCTGCGCTTCCCCTATAAGAGTTCAACCTACCATTATAGAAAAACGTGTTTTCGTTAAGAAATCATGACAAACTAACACAAAATGAAGATTTCATTATAACTTGACATTCTGAGTTGTTTTCATGAAACCTGCGCTTCCCCTATAAGAGTTCAACCTACCATTATAGAAAAACGTGTTTTCGTGAAGAAATCATGACAAACTAACACAAAATGAAGATTTCATTATAACTTCACATTCTGAGTTGTTTTCATGAAACCTGCGCTTCCCCTACAAGAGTTCAACCTACCATTATAGGAAAACGTGTTTTCGTGAAGAAATCATGACAAACTAACACAAAATGAAGATTTCATTATAACTTGACATTCTGAGTTGTTTTCATGAAACCTGCGCTGCCCCTACAAGAGTTCAACCTACCATTATAGGAAAACGTGTTTTCGTGAAGAAATCATGACAAACTAACACAAAATGAAGATTTCATTATAACTTGACATTCTGAGTTGTTTTCATGAAACCTGCGCTTCCCCTACAAGAGTTCGACCTAACATTATAGGAAAACGTGTTTTCGTGAAGAAATCATGACAAACTAACACAAAATGAAGATTTCATTATAACTTGACATTCTGAGTTGTTTTCATGAAACCTGCGCTTCCCCTACAAGAGTTCGACCTACCATTATAGGAAAACGTGTTTTCGTGAAGAAATCATGACAAACTAACACAAAATGAAGATTTCATTATAACTTGACATTCTGAGTTGTTTTCATGAAACCTGCGCTTCCCCTACAAGAGTTCGACCTACCATTATAGGAAAACGTGTTTTCGTGAAGAAATCATGACAAACTAACACAAAATGAAGATTTCATTATAACTTGACATTCTGAGTTGTTTTCATGAAACCTGCGCTTCCCCTATAAGAGTTCGACCTACCATTATAGAAAAACGTGTTTTCGTGAAGAAATCATGACAAACAAACACAAAATGAAGATTTCATTATAACTTGACATTCTGAGTTGTTTTCATGAAACCTGCGCTTCCCCTACAAGAGTTCGACCTACCATTATAGGAAAACGTGTTTTCGTGAAGAAATCATGACAAACTAACACAAAATGAAGATTTCATTATAACTTGACATTCTGAGTTGTTTTCATGAAACCTGCGCTTCCCCTAAAATAGTTCGACCTACCATTATAGGAAAACGTGTTTTCGTGAAGAAATCATGACAAACTAACACAAAATGAAGATTTCATTATAACTTGACATTCTGAGTTGTTTTCATGAAACCTGCGCTTCCCCTACAAGAGTTCGACCTACCATTATAGGAAAACGTGTTTTCGTGAAGAAATCATGACAAACTAACACAAAATGAAGATTTCATTATAACTTGACATTCTGAGTTGTTTTCATGAAACCTGCGCTTCCCCTACAAGAGTTCGACCTACCATTATAGGAAAACGTGTTTTCGTGAAGAAATCATGACAAACTAACACAAAATGAAGATTTCATTATAACTTGACATTTTGAGTTGTTTTCATGAAACCTGCGCTTCCCCTACAAGAGTTCAACCTACCATTATAGGAAAACGTGTTTTCGTGAAGAAATCATGACAAACTAACACAAAATGAAGATTTCATTATAACTTGACATTCTGAGTTGTTTTCATGAAACCTGCGCTTCCCCTACAAGAGTTCAACCTACCATTATAGGAAAACGTGTTTTCGTGAAGAAATCATGACAAACTAACACAAAATGAAGATTTCATTATAACTTGACATTCTGAGTTGTTTTCATGAAACCTGCGCTTCCCCTACAAGAGTTCGACCTACCATTATAGGAAAACGTGTTTTCGTGAAGAAATCATGACAAACTAACACAAAATGAAGATTTCATTATAACTTGACATTCTGAGTTGTTTTCATGAAACCTGCGCTTCCCCTACAAGAGTTCGACCTACCATTATAGGAAAACGTGTTTTCGTGAAGAAATCATGACAAACTAACACAAAATGAAGATTTCATTATAACTTGACATTCTGAGTTGTTTTCATGAAACCTGCGCTTCCCCTACAAGAGTTCGACCTACCATTATAGGAAAACGTGTTTTCGTGAAGAAATCATGACAAACTAACACAAAATGAAGATTTCATTATAACTTGACATTCTGAGTTGTTTTCATGGAACCTGCGCTTCCCCTATAAGAGTTCAACCTACCATTATAGAAAAACGTGTTTTCGTGAAGAAATCATGACAAACTAACACAAAATGAAGATTTCATTATAACTTGACATTCTGAGTTGTTTTCATGAAACCTGCGCTTCCCCTACAAGAGTTCAACCTACCATTATAGGAAAACGTGTTTTCGTGAAGAAATCATGACAAACTAACACAAAATGAAGATTTCATTATAACTTGACATTCTGAGTTGTTTTCATGAAACCTGCGCTTCCCCTACAAGAGTTCGACCTACCATTATAGGAAAACGTGTTTTCGTGAAGAAATCATGACAAACTAACACAAAATGAAGATTTCATTATGACTTGACATTCTGAGTTGTTTTCATGAAACCTGCGCTTCCCCTATAAGAGTTCGACCTACCATTATAGAAAAACGTGTTTTCGTTAAGAAATCATGACAAACTAACACAAAATGAAGATTTCATTATAACTTGACATTCTGAGTTGTTTTCATGAAACCTGCGCTTCCCCTATAAGAGTTCGACCTACCATTATAGGAAAACGTGTTTTCGTGAAGAAATCATGACAAACTAACACAAAATGAAGATTTCATTATAACTTGACATTCTGAGTTGTTTTCATGGAACCTGCGCTTCCCCTATAAGAGTTCGACCTACCATTATAGAAAAACGTGTTTTCGTGAAGAAATCATGACAAACTAACACAAAATGAAGATTTCATTATAACTTGACATTCTGAGTTGTTTTCATGAAACCTGCGCTTCCCCTATAAGAGTTCAACCTACCATTATAGAAAAACGTGTTTTCGTGAAGAAATCATGACAAACTAACACAAAATGAAGATTTCATTATAACTTGACATTCTGAGTTGTTTTCATGAAACCTGCGCTTCCCCTACAAGAGTTCAACCTACCATTATAGAAAAACGTGTTTTCGTGAAGAAATCATGACAAACTAACACAAAATGAAGATTTCATTATAACTTGACATTCTGAGTTGTTTTCATGAAACCTGCGCTTCCCCTACAAGAGTTCAACCTACCATTATAGGAAAACGTGTTTTCGTGAAGAAATCATGACAAACTAACACAAAATGAAGATTTCATTATAACTTGACATTCTGAGTTGTTTTCATGAAACCTGCGCTTCCCCTACAAGAGTTCAACCTACCATTATAGGAAAACGTGTTTTCGTGAAGAAATCATGACAAACTAACACAAAATGAAGATTTCATTATAACTTGACATTCTGAGTTGTTTTCATGAAACCTGCGCTTCCCCTACAAGAGTTCGACCTACCATTATAGGAAAACGTGTTTTCGTGAAGAAATCATGACAAACTAACACAAAATGAAGATTTCATTATAACTTGACATTCTGAGTTGTTTTCATGAAACCTGCGCTTCCCCTACAAGAGTTCGACCTACCATTATAGGAAAACGTGTTTTCGTGAAGAAATCATGACAAACTAACACAAAATGAAGATTTCATTATAACTTGACATTTTGAGTTGTTTTCATGAAACCTGCGCTTCCCCTACAAGAGTTCAACCTACCATTATAGGAAAACGTGTTTTCGTGAAGAAATCATGACAAACTAACACAAAATGAAGATTTCATTATAACTTGACATTCTGAGTTGTTTTCATGAAACCTGCGCTTCCCCTACAAGAGTTCAACCTACCATTATAGGAAAACGTGTTTTCGTGAAGAAATCATGACAAACTAACACAAAATGAAGATTTCATTATAACTTGACATTCTGAGTTGTTTTCATGAAACCTGCGCTTCCCCTACAAGAGTTCGACCTACCATTATAGGAAAACGTGTTTTCGTGAAGAAATCATGACAAACTAACACAAAATGAAGATTTCATTATAACTTGACATTCTGAGTTGTTTTCATGAAACCTGCGCTTCCCCTACAAGAGTTCGACCTACCATTATAGGAAAACGTGTTTTCGTGAAGAAATCATGACAAACTAACACAAAATGAAGATTTCATTATAACTTGACATTCTGAGTTGTTTTCATGAAACCTGCGCTTCCCCTACAAGAGTTCGACCTACCATTATAGGAAAACGTGTTTTCGTGAAGAAATCATGACAAACTAACACAAAATGAAGATTTCATTATAACTTGACATTCTGAGTTGTTTTCATGGAACCTGCGCTTCCCCTATAAGAGTTCAACCTACCATTATAGAAAAACGTGTTTTCGTGAAGAAATCATGACAAACTAACACAAAATGAAGATTTCATTATAACTTGACATTCTGAGTTGTTTTCATGAAACCTGCGCTTCCCCTACAAGAGTTCAACCTACCATTATAGGAAAACGTGTTTTCGTGAAGAAATCATGACAAACTAACACAAAATGAAGATTTCATTATAACTTGACATTCTGAGTTGTTTTCATGAAACCTGCGCTTCCCCTACAAGAGTTCGACCTACCATTATAGGAAAACGTGTTTTCGTGAAGAAATCATGACAAACTAACACAAAATGAAGATTTCATTATGACTTGACATTCTGAGTTGTTTTCATGAAACCTGCGCTTCCCCTATAAGAGTTCGACCTACCATTATAGAAAAACGTGTTTTCGTTAAGAAATCATGACAAACTAACACAAAATGAAGATTTCATTATAACTTGACATTCTGAGTTGTTTTCATGAAACCTGCGCTTCCCCTATAAGAGTTCGACCTACCATTATAGGAAAACGTGTTTTCGTGAAGAAATCATGACAAACTAACACAAAATGAAGATTTCATTATAACTTGACATTCTGAGTTGTTTTCATGGAACCTGCGCTTCCCCTATAAGAGTTCGACCTACCATTATAGAAAAACGTGTTTTCGTGAAGAAATCATGACAAACTAACACAAAATGAAGATTTCATTATAACTTGACATTCTGAGTTGTTTTCATGAAACCTGCGCTTCCCCTATAAGAGTTCAACCTACCATTATAGAAAAACGTGTTTTCGTGAAGAAATCATGACAAACTAACACAAAATGAAGATTTCATTATAACTTGACATTCTGAGTTGTTTTCATGAAACCTGCGCTTCCCCTACAAGAGTTCAACCTACCATTATAGAAAAACGTGTTTTCGTGAAGAAATCATGACAAACTAACACAAAATGAAGATTTCATTATAACTTGACATTCTGAGTTGTTTTCATGAAACCTGCGCTTCCCCTACAAGAGTTCAACCTACCATTATAGGAAAACGTGTTTTCGTGAAGAAATCATGACAAACTAACACAAAATGAAGATTTCATTATAACTTGACATTCTGAGTTGTTTTCATGAAACCTGCGCTTCCCCTACAAGAGTTCAACCTACCATTATAGGAAAACGTGTTTTCGTGAAGAAATCATGACAAACTAACACAAAATGAAGATTTCATTATAACTTGACATTCTGAGTTGTTTTCATGAAACCTGCGCTTCCCCTACAAGAGTTCGACCTACCATTATAGGAAAACGTGTTTTCGTGAAGAAATCATGACAAACTAACACAAAATGAAGATTTCATTATAACTTGACATTCTGAGTTGTTTTCATGAAACCTGCGCTTCCCCTACAAGAGTTCAATCTACCATTATAGGAAAACGTGTTTTCGTGAAGAAATCATGACAAACTAACACAAAATGAAGATTTCATTATAACTTGACATTCTGAGTTGTTTTCATGAAACCTGCGCTTCCCCTACAAGAGTTCAACCTACCATTATAGGAAAACGTGTTTTCGTGAAGAAATCATGACAAACTAACACAAAATGAAGATTTCATTATAACTTGACATTCTGAGTTGTTTTCATGGAACCTGCGCTTCCCCTATAAGAGTTCAACCAACCATTATAGAAAAACGTGTTTTCGTGAAGAAATCATGACAAACTAACACAAAATGAAGATTTCATTATAACTTGACATTCTGAGTTGTTTTCATGAAACCTGCGCTTCCCCTATAAGAGTTCAACCTACCATTATAGGAAAACGTGTTTTCGTGAAGAAATCATGACAAACTAACACAAAATGAAGATTTCATTATAACTTGACATTCTGAGTTGTTTTCATGAAACCTGCGTTTCCCCTACAAGAGTTCGACCTACCATTATAGGAAAACGTGTTTTCGTGAAGAAATCATGACAAACTAACACAAAATGAAGATTTCATTATAACTTGACATTCTGAGTTGTTTTCATGAAACCTGCGCTTCCCCTATAAGAGTTCAACCTACCATTATAGAAAAACGTGTTTTCGTGAAGAAATCATGACAAACTAACACAAAATGAAGATTTCATTATAACTTGACATTCTGAGATGTTTTCATGAAACCTGCGCTTCCCCTGCAAGAGGACGACCTAACATTATAGGAAAACGTGTTTTCGTGAAGAAATCATGACAAACTAACACAAAATGAAGACTTCATTATAACTTGACATTCTTTGTTGTTTTCATGAAACCTGCGCTTCCCCTACAAGAGTTCAACCTACCATTATAGGAGAACGTGTTTTCGTGAAGAAATCATGACAAACTAACACAAAATGAAGATTTCATTATAACTTGACATTCTGAGTTGTTTTCATGAAACCTGCGCTTCCCCTATAAGAGTTCAACCTACCATTATAGAAAAACGTGTTTTCGTGAAGAAATCATGACAAACTAACACAAAATGAAGATTTCATTATAACTTGACATTCTGAGTTGTTTTCATGAAACCTGCGCTTCCCCTACAAGAGGTCGACCTAACATTATAGGAAAACGTGTTTTCGTGAAGAAATCATGACAAACTAACACAAAATGAAGATTTCATTATAACTTGACATTCTGAGTTGTTTTCATGAAACCTGCGCTTCCCCTATAAGAGTTCGACCTACCATTATAGAAAAACGTGTTTTCGTTAAGAAATCATGACAAACTAACACAAAATGAAGATTTCATTATAACTTGACATTCTGAGTTGTTTTCATGAAACCTGCGCTTCCCCTATAAGAGTTCAACCTACCATTATAGAAAAACGTGTTTTCGTGAAGAAATCATGACAAACTAACACAAAATGAAGATTTCATTATAACTTGACATTCTGAGTTGTTTTCATGAAACCTGCGCTTCCCCTACAAGAGTTCGACCTACCATTATAGGAAAACGTGTTTTCGTGAAGAAATCATGACAAACTAACACAAAATGAAGATTTCATTATAACTTGACATTCTGAGTTGTTTTCATGAAACCTGCGCTTCCCCTACAAGAGTTCAACCTACCATTATAGGAAAACGTGTTTTCGTGAAGAAATCATGACAAACTAACACAAAATGAAGATTTCATTATAACTTGACATTCTGAGTTGTTTTCATGAAACCTGCGCTTCCCCTACAAGAGTTCGACCTAACATTATAGGAAAACGTGTTTTCGTGAAGAAATCATGACAAACTAACACAAAATGAAGATTTCATTATAACTTGACATTCTGAGTTGTTTTCATGAAACCTGCGCTTCCCCTACAAGAGTTCGACCTACCATTATAGGAAAACGTGTTTTCGTGAAGAAATCATGACAAACTAACACAAAATGAAGATTTCATTATAACTTGACATTCTGAGTTGTTTTCATGAAACCTGCGCTTCCCCTATAAGAGTTCGACCTACCATTATAGAAAAACGTGTTTTCGTGAAGAAATCATGACAAACAAACACAAAATGAAGATTTCATTATAACTTGACATTCTGAGTTGTTTTCATGAAACCTGCGCTTCCCCTACAAGAGTTCGACCTACCATTATAGGAAAACGTGTTTTCGTGAAGAAATCATGACAAACTAACACAAAATGAAGATTTCATTATAACTTGACATTCTGAGTTGTTTTCATGAAACCTGCGCTTCCCCTATAAGAGTTCAACCTCCCATTATAGAAAAACGTGTTTTCGTGAAGAAATCATGACAAACTAACACAAAATGAAGATTTCATTATAACTTGACATTCTGAGTTGTTTTCATGAAACCTGCGCTTCCCCTATAAGAGTTCAACCTACCATTATAGAAAAACGTGTTTTCGTGAAGAAATCATGACAAACTAACACAAAATGAAGATTTCATTATAACTTGACATTCTGAGTTGTTTTCATGAAACCTGCGCTTCCCCTATAAGAGTTCGACCTACCATTATAGAAAAACGTGTTTTCGTGAAGAAATCATGACAAACTAACACAAAATGAAGATTTCATTATAACTTGACATTCTGAGTTGTTTTCATGAAACCTGCGCTTCCCCTATAAGAGTTCGACCTACCATTATAGAAAAACGTGTTTTCGTGAAGAAATCATGACAAACTAACACAAAATGAAGATTTCATTATAACTTGACATTCTGAGTTGTTTTCATGAAACCTGCGCTTCCCCTACAAGAGTTCAACCTACCATTATAGGAAAACGTGTTTTCGTGAAGAAATCATGACAAACTAACACAAAATGAAGATTTCATTATAACTTGACATTCTGAGTTGTTTTCATGAAACCTGCGCTTCCCCTACAAGAGTTCAACCTACCATTATAGGAAAACGTGTTTTCGTGAAGAAATCATGACAAACTAACACAAAATGAAGATTTCATTATAACTTGACATTCTGAGTTGTTTTCATGAAACCTGCGCTTCCCCTACAAGAGTTCGACCTACCATTATAGGAAAACGTGTTTTCGTGAAGAAATCATGACAAACTAACACAAAATGAAGATTTCATTATAACTTGACATTCTGAGTTGTTTTCATGAAACCTGCGCTTCCCCTACAAGAGTTCGACCTACCATTATAGGAAAACGTGTTTTCGTGAAGAAATCATGACAAACTAACACAAAATGAAGATTTCATTATAACTTGACATTCTGAGTTGTTTTCATGAAACCTGCGCTTCCCCTACAAGAGTTCGACCTACCATTATAGGAAAACGTGTTTTCGTGAAGAAATCATGACAAACTAACACAAAATGAAGATTTCATTATAACTTGACATTCTGAGTTGTTTTCATGGAACCTGCGCTTCCCCTATAAGAGTTCAACCTACCATTATAGAAAAACGTGTTTTCGTGAAGAAATCATGACAAACTAACACAAAATGAAGATTTCATTATAACTTGACATTCTGAGTTGTTTTCATGAAACCTGCGCTTCCCCTACAAGAGTTCAACCTACCATTATAGGAAAACGTGTTTTCGTGAAGAAATCATGACAAACTAACACAAAATGAAGATTTCATTATAACTTGACATTCTGAGTTGTTTTCATGAAACCTGCGCTTCCCCTACAAGAGTTCGACCTACCATTATAGGAAAACGTGTTTTCGTGAAGAAATCATGACAAACTAACACAAAATGAAGATTTCATTATGACTTGACATTCTGAGTTGTTTTCATGAAACCTGCGCTTCCCCTATAAGAGTTCGACCTACCATTATAGAAAAACGTGTTTTCGTTAAGAAATCATGACAAACTAACACAAAATGAAGATTTCATTATAACTTGACATTCTGAGTTGTTTTCATGAAACCTGCGCTTCCCCTATAAGAGTTCGACCTACCATTATAGGAAAACGTGTTTTCGTGAAGAAATCATGACAAACTAACACAAAATGAAGATTTCATTATAACTTGACATTCTGAGTTGTTTTCATGGAACCTGCGCTTCCCCTATAAGAGTTCGACCTACCATTATAGAAAAACGTGTTTTCGTGAAGAAATCATGACAAACTAACACAAAATGAAGATTTCATTATAACTTGACATTCTGAGTTGTTTTCATGAAACCTGCGCTTCCCCTATAAGAGTTCAACCTACCATTATAGAAAAACGTGTTTTCGTGAAGAAATCATGACAAACTAACACAAAATGAAGATTTCATTATAACTTGACATTCTGAGTTGTTTTCATGAAACCTGCGCTTCCCCTACAAGAGTTCAACCTACCATTATAGAAAAACGTGTTTTCGTGAAGAAATCATGACAAACTAACACAAAATGAAGATTTCATTATAACTTGACATTCTGAGTTGTTTTCATGAAACCTGCGCTTCCCCTACAAGAGTTCAACCTACCATTATAGGAAAACGTGTTTTCGTGAAGAAATCATGACAAACTAACACAAAATGAAGATTTCATTATAACTTGACATTCTGAGTTGTTTTCATGAAACCTGCGCTTCCCCTATAAGAGTTCGACCTACCATTATAGAAAAACGTGTTTTCGTGAAGAAATCATGACAAACTAACACAAAATGAAGATTTCATTATAACTTGACATTCTGAGTTGTTTTCATGAAACCTGCGCTTCCCCTATAAGAGTTCGACCTACCATTATAGAAAAACGTGTTTTCGTGAAGAAATCATGACAAACTAACACAAAATGAAGATTTCATTATAACTTGACATTCTGAGTTGTTTTCATGAAACCTGCGCTTCCCCTACAAGAGTTCAACCTACCATTATAGGAAAACGTGTTTTCGTGAAGAAATCATGACAAACTAACACAAAATGAAGATTTCATTATAACTTGACATTCTGAGTTGTTTTCATGAAACCTGCGCTTCCCCTACAAGAGTTCAACCTACCATTATAGGAAAACGTGTTTTCGTGAAGAAATCATGACAAACTAACACAAAATGAAGATTTCATTATAACTTGACATTCTGAGTTGTTTTCATGAAACCTGCGCTTCCCCTACAAGAGTTCGACCTACCATTATAGGAAAACGTGTTTTCGTGAAGAAATCATGACAAACTAACACAAAATGAAGATTTCATTATAACTTGACATTCTGAGTTGTTTTCATGAAACCTGCGCTTCCCCTACAAGAGTTCGACCTACCATTATAGGAAAACGTGTTTTCGTGAAGAAATCATGACAAACTAACACAAAATGAAGATTTCATTATAACTTGACATTCTGAGTTGTTTTCATGAAACCTGCGCTTCCCCTACAAGAGTTCGACCTACCATTATAGGAAAACGTGTTTTCGTGAAGAAATCATGACAAACTAACACAAAATGAAGATTTCATTATAACTTGACATTCTGAGTTGTTTTCATGGAACCTGCGCTTCCCCTATAAGAGTTCAACCTACCATTATAGAAAAACGTGTTTTCGTGAAGAAATCATGACAAACTAACACAAAATGAAGATTTCATTATAACTTGACATTCTGAGTTGTTTTCATGAAACCTGCGCTTCCCCTACAAGAGTTCAACCTACCATTATAGGAAAACGTGTTTTCGTGAAGAAATCATGACAAACTAACACAAAATGAAGATTTCATTATAACTTGACATTCTGAGTTGTTTTCATGAAACCTGCGCTTCCCCTACAAGAGTTCGACCTACCATTATAGGAAAACGTGTTTTCGTGAAGAAATCATGACAAACTAACACAAAATGAAGATTTCATTATGACTTGACATTCTGAGTTGTTTTCATGAAACCTGCGCTTCCCCTATAAGAGTTCGACCTACCATTATAGAAAAACGTGTTTTCGTTAAGAAATCATGACAAACTAACACAAAATGAAGATTTCATTATAACTTGACATTCTGAGTTGTTTTCATGAAACCTGCGCTTCCCCTATAAGAGTTCGACCTACCATTATAGGAAAACGTGTTTTCGTGAAGAAATCATGACAAACTAACACAAAATGAAGATTTCATTATAACTTGACATTCTGAGTTGTTTTCATGGAACCTGCGCTTCCCCTATAAGAGTTCGACCTACCATTATAGAAAAACGTGTTTTCGTGAAGAAATCATGACAAACTAACACAAAATGAAGATTTCATTATAACTTGACATTCTGAGTTGTTTTCATGAAACCTGCGCTTCCCCTATAAGAGTTCAACCTACCATTATAGAAAAACGTGTTTTCGTGAAGAAATCATGACAAACTAACACAAAATGAAGATTTCATTATAACTTGACATTCTGAGTTGTTTTCATGAAACCTGCGCTTCCCCTACAAGAGTTCAACCTACCATTATAGAAAAACGTGTTTTCGTGAAGAAATCATGACAAACTAACACAAAATGAAGATTTCATTATAACTTGACATTCTGAGTTGTTTTCATGAAACCTGCGCTTCCCCTACAAGAGTTCAACCTACCATTATAGGAAAACGTGTTTTCGTGAAGAAATCATGACAAACTAACACAAAATGAAGATTTCATTATAACTTGACATTCTGAGTTGTTTTCATGAAACCTGCGCTTCCCCTACAAGAGTTCAACCTACCATTATAGGAAAACGTGTTTTCGTGAAGAAATCATGACAAACTAACACAAAATGAAGATTTCATTATAACTTGACATTCTGAGTTGTTTTCATGAAACCTGCGCTTCCCCTACAAGAGTTCGACCTACCATTATAGGAAAACGTGTTTTCGTGAAGAAATCATGACAAACTAACACAAAATGAAGATTTCATTATAACTTGACATTCTGAGTTGTTTTCATGAAACCTGCGCTTCCCCTACAAGAGTTCAATCTACCATTATAGGAAAACGTGTTTTCGTGAAGAAATCATGACAAACTAACACAAAATGAAGATTTCATTATAACTTGACATTCTGAGTTGTTTTCATGAAACCTGCGCTTCCCCTACAAGAGTTCAACCTACCATTATAGGAAAACGTGTTTTCGTGAAGAAATCATGACAAACTAACACAAAATGAAGATTTCATTATAACTTGACATTCTGAGTTGTTTTCATGGAACCTGCGCTTCCCCTATAAGAGTTCAACCAACCATTATAGAAAAACGTGTTTTCGTGAAGAAATCATGACAAACTAACACAAAATGAAGATTTCATTATAACTTGACATTCTGAGTTGTTTTCATGAAACCTGCGCTTCCCCTATAAGAGTTCAACCTACCATTATAGAAAAACGTGTTTTCGTGAAGAAATCATGACAAACTAACACAAAATGAAGATTTCATTATAACTTGACATTCTGAGTTGTTTTCATGAAACCTGCGCTTCCCCTATAAGAGTTCAACCTACCATTATAGAAAAACGTGTTTTCGTGAAGAAATCATGACAAACTAACACAAAATGAAGATTTCATTATAACTTGACATTCTGAGTTGTTTTCATGAAACCTGCGCTTCCCCTACAAGAGTTCAACCTACCATTATAGGAAAACGTGTTTTCGTGAAGAAATCATGACAAACTAACACAAAATGAAGATTTCATTATAACTTGACATTCTGAGTTGTTTTCATGAAACCTGCGCTTCCCCTACAAGAGTTCAACCTACCATTATAGGAAAACGTGTTTTCGTGAAGAAATCATGACAAACTAACACAAAATGAAGATTTCATTATAACTTGACATTCTGAGTTGTTTTCATGAAACCTGCGCTTCCCCTACAAGAGTTCGACCTACCATTATAGGAAAACGTGTTTTCGTGAAGAAATCATGACAAACTAACACAAAATGAAGATTTCATTATAACTTGACATTCTGAGTTGTTTTCATGAAACCTGCGTTTCCCCTACAAGAGTTCGACCTACCATTATAGGAAAACGTGTTTTCGTGAAGAAATCATGACAAACTAACACAAAATGAAGATTTCATTATAACTTGACATTCTGAGTTGTTTTCATGAAACCTGCGCTTCCCCTACAAGAGTTCAACCTACCATTATAGGAAAACGTGTTTTCGTGAAGAAATCATGACAAACTAACACAAAATGAAGATTTCATTATAACTTGACATTCTGAGTTGTTTTCATGAAACCTGCGCTTCCCCTACAAGAGTTCAACCTACCATTATAGGAAAACGTGTTTTCGTGAAGAAATCATGACAAACTAACACAAAATGAAGATTTCATTATAACTTGACATTCTGAGTTGTTTTCATGAAACCTGCGCTTCCCCTACAAGAGTTCGACCTACCATTATAGGAAAACGTGTTTTCGTGAAGAAATCATGACAAACTAACACAAAATGAAGATTTCATTATAACTTGACATTCTGAGTTGTTTTCATGAAACCTGCGCTTCCCCTACAAGAGTTCAATCTACCATTATAGGAAAACGTGTTTTCGTGAAGAAATCATGACAAACTAACACAAAATGAAGATTTCATTATAACTTGACATTCTGAGTTGTTTTCATGAAACCTGCGCTTCCCCTACAAGAGTTCAACCTACCATTATAGGAAAACGTGTTTTCGTGAAGAAATCATGACAAACTAACACAAAATGAAGATTTCATTATAACTTGACATTCTGAGTTGTTTTCATGGAACCTGCGCTTCCCCTATAAGAGTTCAACCAACCATTATAGAAAAACGTGTTTTCGTGAAGAAATCATGACAAACTAACACAAAATGAAGATTTCATTATAACTTGACATTCTGAGTTGTTTTCATGAAACCTGCGCTTCCCCTATAAGAGTTCAACCTACCATTATAGAAAAACGTGTTTTCGTGAAGAAATCATGACAAACTAACACAAAATGAAGATTTCATTATAACTTGACATTCTGAGTTGTTTTCATGAAACCTGCGCTTCCCCTATAAGAGTTCAACCTACCATTATAGAAAAACGTGTTTTCGTGAAGAAATCATGACAAACTAACACAAAATGAAGATTTCATTATAACTTGACATTCTGAGTTGTTTTCATGAAACCTGCGCTTCCCCTACAAGAGTTCAACCTACCATTATAGAAAAACGTGTTTTCGTGAAGAAATCATGACAAACTAACACAAAATGAAGATTTCATTATAACTTGACATTCTGAGTTGTTTTCATGAAACCTGCGCTTCCCCTACAAGAGTTCAACCTACCATTATAGGAAAACGTGTTTTCGTGAAGAAATCATGACAAACTAACACAAAATGAAGATTTCATTATAACTTGACATTCTGAGTTGTTTTCATGAAACCTGCGCTTCCCCTACAAGAGTTCGACCTACCATTATAGGAAAACGTGTTTTCGTGAAGAAATCATGACAAACTAACACAAAATGAAGATTTCATTATAACTTGACATTCTGAGTTGTTTTCATGAAACCTGCGTTTCCCCTACAAGAGTTCGACCTACCATTATAGGAAAACGTGTTTTCGTGAAGAAATCATGACAAACTAACACAAAATGAAGATTTCATTATAACTTGACATTCTGAGTTGTTTTCATGAAACCTGCGCTTCCCCTATAAGAGTTCAACCTACCATTATAGAAAAACGTGTTTTCGTGAAGAAATCATGACAAACTAACACAAAATGAAGATTTCATTATAACTTGACATTCTGAGATGTTTTCATGAAACCTGCGCTTCCCCTGCAAGAGGACGACCTAACATTATAGGAAAACGTGTTTTCGTGAAGAAATCATGACAAACTAACACAAAATGAAGACTTCATTATAACTTGACATTCTTTGTTGTTTTCATGAAACCTGCGCTTCCCCTACAAGAGTTCAACCTACCATTATAGGAGAACGTGTTTTCGTGAAGAAATCATGACAAACTAACACAAAATGAAGATTTCATTATAACTTGACATTCTGAGTTGTTTTCATGAAACCTGCGCTTCCCCTATAAGAGTTCAACCTACCATTATAGAAAAACGTGTTTTCGTGAAGAAATCATGACAAACTAACACAAAATGAAGATTTCATTATAACTTGACATTCTGAGTTGTTTTCATGAAACCTGCGCTTCCCCTACAAGAGGTCGACCTAACATTATAGGAAAACGTGTTTTCGTGAAGAAATCATGACAAACTAACACAAAATGAAGATTTCATTATAACTTGACATTCTGAGTTGTTTTCATGAAACCTGCGCTTCCCCTACAAGAGTTCGACCTACCATTATAGGAAAACGTGTTTTCGTGAAGAAATCATGACAAACTAACACAAAATGAAGATTTCATTATAACTTGACATTCTGAGTTGTTTTCATGAAACCTGCGCTTCCCCTATAAGAGTTCGACCTACCATTATAGAAAAACGTGTTTTCGTTAAGAAATCATGACAAACTAACACAAAATGAAGATTTCATTATAACTTGACATTCTGAGTTGTTTTCATGAAACCTGCGCTTCCCCTATAAGAGTTCAACCTACCATTATAGAAAAACGTGTTTTCGTGAAGAAATCATGACAAACTAACACAAAATGAAGATTTCATTATAACTTGACATTCTGAGTTGTTTTCATGAAACCTGCGCTTCCCCTACAAGAGTTCAACCTACCATTATAGGAAAACGTGTTTTCGTGAAGAAATCATGACAAACTAACACAAAATGAAGATTTCATTATAACTTGACATTCTGAGTTGTTTTCATGAAACCTGCGCTTCCCCTACAAGAGTTCGACCTACCATTATAGGAAAACGTGTTTTCGTGAAGAAATCATGACAAACTAACACAAAATGAAGATTTCATTATAACTTGACATTCTGAGTTGTTTTCATGAAACCTGCGCTTCCCCTACAAGAGTTCGACCTACCATTATAGGAAAACGTGTTTTCGTGAAGAAATCATGACAAACTAACACAAAATGAAGATTTCATTATAACTTGACATTCTGAGTTGTTTTCATGAAACCTGCGCTTCCCCTATAAGAGTTCGACCTACCATTATAGAAAAACGTGTTTTCGTTAAGAAATCATGACAAACTAACACAAAATGAAGATTTCATTATAACTTGACATTCTGAGTTGTTTTCATGAAACCTGCGCTTCCCCTATAAGAGTTCGACCTACCATTATAGGAAAACGTGTTTTCTTGAAGAAATCATGACAAACTAACACAAAATGAAGATTTCATTATAACTTGACATTCTGAGTTGTTTTCATGGAACCTGCGCTTCCCCTATAAGAGTTCAACCTACCATTATAGAAAAACGTGTTTTCGTGAAGAAATCATGACAAACTAACACAAAATGAAGATTTCATTATAACTTGACATTCTGAGTTGTTTTCATGAAACCTGCGCTTCCCCTACAAGAGTTCAACCTACCATTATAGAAAAACGTGTTTTCGTGAAGAAATCATGACAAACTAACACAAAATGAAGATTTCATTATAACTTGACATTCTGAGTTGTTTTCATGAAACCTGCGCTTCCCCTACAAGAGTTCAACCTACCATTATAGGAAAACGTGTTTTCGTGAAGAAATCATGACAAACTAACACAAAATGAAGATTTCATTATAACTTGACATTCTGAGTTGTTTTCATGAAACCTGCGCTTCCCCTATAAGAGTTCAACCTACCATTATAGAAAAACGTGTTTTCGTGAAGAAATCATGACAAACTAACACAAAATGAAGATTTCATTATAACTTGACATTCTGAGTTGTTTTCATGAAACCTGCGCTTCCCCTACAAGAGTTCAACCTACCATTATAGGAAAACGTGTTTTCGTGAAGAAATCATGACAAACTAACACAAAATGAAGATTTCATTATAACTTGACATTCTGAGTTGTTTTCATGAAACCTGCGCTTCCCCTACAAGAGTTCGACCTACCATTATAGGAAAACGTGTTTTCGTGAAGAAATCATGACAAACTAACACAAAATGAAGATTTCATTATAACTTGACATTCTGAGTTGTTTTCATGAAACCTGCGCTTCCCCTATAAGAGTTCGACCTACCATTATAGAAAAACGTGTTTTCGTTAAGAAATCATGACAAACTAACACAAAATGAAGATTTCATTATAACTTGACATTCTGAGTTGTTTTCATGAAACCTGCGCTTCCCCTATAAGAGTTCGACCTACCATTATAGGAAAACGTGTTTTCTTGAAGAAATCATGACAAACTAACACAAAATGAAGATTTCATTATAACTTGACATTCTGAGTTGTTTTCATGGAACCTGCGCTTCCCCTATAAGAGTTCAACCTACCATTATAGAAAAACGTGTTTTCGTGAAGAAATCATGACAAACTAACACAAAATGAAGATTTCATTATAACTTGACATTCTGAGTTGTTTTCATGAAACTTGCGCTTCCCCTACAAGAGTTCAACCTACCATTATAGAAAAACGTGTTTTCGTGAAGAAATCATGACAAACTAACACAAAATGAAGATTTCATTATAACTTGACATTCTGAGTTGTTTTCATGAAACCTGCGCTTCCCCTACAAGAGTTCAACCTACCATTATAGGAAAACGTGTTTTCGTGAAGAAATCATGACAAACTAACACAAAATGAAGATTTCATTATAACTTGACATTCTGAGTTGTTTTCATGAAACCTGCGCTTCCCCTACAAGAGTTCAACCTACCATTATAGGAAAACGTGTTTTCGTGAAGAAATCATGACAAACTAACACAAAATGAAGATTTCATTATAACTTGACATTCTGAGTTGTTTTCATGAAACCTGCGCTTCCCCTACAAGAGTTCGACCTACCATTATTGGAAAACGTGTTTTCGTGAAGAAATCATGACAAACTAACACAAAATGAAGATTTCATTATAACTTGACATTCTGAGTTGTTTTCATGAAACCTGCGCTTCCCCTACAAGAGTTCAATCTACCATTATAGGAAAACGTGTTTTCGTGAAGAAATCATGACAAACTAACACAAAATGAAGATTTCATTATAACTTGACATTCTGAGTTGTTTTCATGAAACCTGCGCTTCCCCTACAAGAGTTCAACCTAACATTATAGGAAAACGTGTTTTCGTGAAGAAATCATGACAAACTAACACAAAATGAAGATTTCATTATAACTTGACATTCTGAGTTGTTTTCATGAAACCTGCGCTTCCCCTACAAGAGTTCGACCTACCATTATAGGAAAACGTGTTTTCGTGAAGAAATCATGACAAACTAACACAAAATGAAGATTTCATTATAACTTGACATTCTGAGTTGTTTTCATGAAACCTGCGCTTCCCCTATAAGAGTTCGACCTACCATTATAGAAAAACGTGTTTTCGTTAAGAAATCATGACAAACTAACACAAAATGAAGATTTCATTATAACTTGACATTCTGAGTTGTTTTCATGAAACCTGCGCTTCCCCTATAAGAGTTCAACCTACCATTATAGAAAAACGTGTTTTCGTGAAGAAATCATGACAAACTAACACAAAATGAAGATTTCATTATAACTTGACATTCTGAGTTGTTTTCATGAAACCTGCGCTTCCCCTACAAGAGTTCAACCTACCATTATAGGAAAACGTGTTTTCGTGAAGAAATCATGACAAACTAACACAAAATGAAGATTTCATTATAACTTGACATTCTGAGTTGTTTTCATGAAACCTGCGCTTCCCCTACAAGAGTTCGACCTACCATTATAGGAAAACGTGTTTTCGTGAAGAAATCATGACAAACTAACACAAAATGAAGATTTCATTATAACTTGACATTCTGAGTTGTTTTCATGAAACCTGCGCTTCCCCTACAAGAGTTCGACCTACCATTATAGGAAAACGTGTTTTCGTGAAGAAATCATGACAAACTAACACAAAATGAAGATTTCATTATAACTTGACATTCTGAGTTGTTTTCATGAAACCTGCGCTTCCCCTATAAGAGTTCGACCTACCATTATAGAAAAACGTGTTTTCGTTAAGAAATCATGACAAACTAACACAAAATGAAGATTTCATTATAACTTGACATTCTGAGTTGTTTTCATGAAACCTGCGCTTCCCCTATAAGAGTTCGACCTACCATTATAGGAAAACGTGTTTTCTTGAAGAAATCATGACAAACTAACACAAAATGAAGATTTCATTATAACTTGACATTCTGAGTTGTTTTCATGGAACCTGCGCTTCCCCTATAAGAGTTCAACCTACCATTATAGAAAAACGTGTTTTCGTGAAGAAATCATGACAAACTAACACAAAATGAAGATTTCATTATAACTTGACATTCTGAGTTGTTTTCATGAAACCTGCGCTTCCCCTACAAGAGTTCAACCTACCATTATAGAAAAACGTGTTTTCGTGAAGAAATCATGACAAACTAACACAAAATGAAGATTTCATTATAACTTGACATTCTGAGTTGTTTTCATGAAACCTGCGCTTCCCCTACAAGAGTTCAACCTACCATTATAGGAAAACGTGTTTTCGTGAAGAAATCATGACAAACTAACACAAAATGAAGATTTCATTATAACTTGACATTCTGAGTTGTTTTCATGAAACCTGCGCTTCCCCTATAAGAGTTCAACCTACCATTATAGAAAAACGTGTTTTCGTGAAGAAATCATGACAAACTAACACAAAATGAAGATTTCATTATAACTTGACATTCTGAGTTGTTTTCATGAAACCTGCGCTTCCCCTACAAGAGTTCAACCTACCATTATAGGAAAACGTGTTTTCGTGAAGAAATCATGACAAACTAACACAAAATGAAGATTTCATTATAACTTGACATTCTGAGTTGTTTTCATGAAACCTGCGCTTCCCCTACAAGAGTTCGACCTACCATTATAGGAAAACGTGTTTTCGTGAAGAAATCATGACAAACTAACACAAAATGAAGATTTCATTATAACTTGACATTCTGAGTTGTTTTCATGAAACCTGCGCTTCCCCTATAAGAGTTCGACCTACCATTATAGAAAAACGTGTTTTCGTTAAGAAATCATGACAAACTAACACAAAATGAAGATTTCATTATAACTTGACATTCTGAGTTGTTTTCATGAAACCTGCGCTTCCCCTATAAGAGTTCGACCTACCATTATAGGAAAACGTGTTTTCTTGAAGAAATCATGACAAACTAACACAAAATGAAGATTTCATTATAACTTGACATTCTGAGTTGTTTTCATGGAACCTGCGCTTCCCCTATAAGAGTTCAACCTACCATTATAGAAAAACGTGTTTTCGTGAAGAAATCATGACAAACTAACACAAAATGAAGATTTCATTATAACTTGACATTCTGAGTTGTTTTCATGAAACTTGCGCTTCCCCTACAAGAGTTCAACCTACCATTATAGAAAAACGTGTTTTCGTGAAGAAATCATGACAAACTAACACAAAATGAAGATTTCATTATAACTTGACATTCTGAGTTGTTTTCATGAAACCTGCGCTTCCCCTACAAGAGTTCAACCTACCATTATAGGAAAACGTGTTTTCGTGAAGAAATCATGACAAACTAACACAAAATGAAGATTTCATTATAACTTGACATTCTGAGTTGTTTTCATGAAACCTGCGCTTCCCCTACAAGAGTTCAACCTACCATTATAGGAAAACGTGTTTTCGTGAAGAAATCATGACAAACTAACACAAAATGAAGATTTCATTATAACTTGACATTCTGAGTTGTTTTCATGAAACCTGCGCTTCCCCTACAAGAGTTCGACCTACCATTATTGGAAAACGTGTTTTCGTGAAGAAATCATGACAAACTAACACAAAATGAAGATTTCATTATAACTTGACATTCTGAGTTGTTTTCATGAAACCTGCGCTTCCCCTACAAGAGTTCAATCTACCATTATAGGAAAACGTGTTTTCGTGAAGAAATCATGACAAACTAACACAAAATGAAGATTTCATTATAACTTGACATTCTGAGTTGTTTTCATGAAACCTGCGCTTCCCCTACAAGAGTTCAACCTACCATTATAGGAAAACGTGTTTTCGTGAAGAAATCATGACAAACTAACACAAAATGAAGATTTCATTATAACTTGACATTCTGAGTTGTTTTCATGGAACCTGCGCTTCCCCTATAAGAGTTCAACCTACCATTATAGAAAAACGTGTTTTCGTGAAGAAATCATGACAAACTAACACAAAATGAAGATTTCATTATAACTTGACATTCTGAGTTGTTTTCATGAAACCTGCGCTTCCCCTATAAGAGTTCAACCTACCATTATAGAAAAACGTGTTTTCGTGAAGAAATCATGACAAACTAACACAAAATGAAGATTTCATTATAACTTGACATTCTGAGTTGTTTTCATGAAACCTGCGCTTCCCCTATAAGAGTTCAACCTACCATTATAGAAAAACGTGTTTTCGTGAAGAAATCATGACAAACTAACACAAAATGAAGATTTCATTATAACTTGACATTCTGAGTTGTTTTCATGAAACCTGCGCTTCCCCTATAAGAGTTCGACCTACCATTATAGGAAAACGTGTTTTCTTGAAGAAATCATGACAAACTAACACAAAATGAAGATTTCATTATAACTTGACATTCTGAGTTGTTTTCATGGAACCTGCGCTTCCCCTATAAGAGTTCAACCTACCATTATAGAAAAACGTGTTTTCGTGAAGAAATCATGACAAACTAACACAAAATGAAGATTTCATTATAACTTGACATTCTGAGTTGTTTTCATGAAACTTGCGCTTCCCCTACAAGAGTTCAACCTACCATTATAGAAAAACGTGTTTTCGTGAAGAAATCATGACAAACTAACACAAAATGAAGATTTCATTATAACTTGACATTCTGAGTTGTTTTCATGAAACCTGCGCTTCCCCTACAAGAGTTCAACCTACCATTATAGGAAAACGTGTTTTCGTGAAGAAATCATGACAAACTAACACAAAATGAAGATTTCATTATAACTTGACATTCTGAGTTGTTTTCATGAAACCTGCGCTTCCCCTACAAGAGTTCAACCTACCATTATAGGAAAACGTGTTTTCGTGAAGAAATCATGACAAACTAACACAAAATGAAGATTTCATTATAACTTGACATTCTGAGTTGTTTTCATGAAACCTGCGCTTCCCCTACAAGAGTTCGACCTACCATTATTGGAAAACGTGTTTTCGTGAAGAAATCATGACAAACTAACACAAAATGAAGATTTCATTATAACTTGACATTCTGAGTTGTTTTCATGAAACCTGCGCTTCCCCTACAAGAGTTCAATCTACCATTATAGGAAAACGTGTTTTCGTGAAGAAATCATGACAAACTAACACAAAATGAAGATTTCATTATAACTTGACATTCTGAGTTGTTTTCATGAAACCTGCGCTTCCCCTACAAGAGTTCAACCTACCATTATAGGAAAACGTGTTTTCGTGAAGAAATCATGACAAACTAACACAAAATGAAGATTTCATTATAACTTGACATTCTGAGTTGTTTTCATGGAACCTGCGCTTCCCCTATAAGAGTTCAACCTACCATTATAGAAAAACGTGTTTTCGTGAAGAAATCATGACAAACTAACACAAAATGAAGATTTCATTATAACTTGACATTCTGAGTTGTTTTCATGAAACCTGCGCTTCCCCTATAAGAGTTCAACCTACCATTATAGAAAAACGTGTTTTCGTGAAGAAATCATGACAAACTAACACAAAATGAAGATTTCATTATAACTTGACATTCTGAGTTGTTTTCATGAAACCTGCGCTTCCCCTATAAGAGTTCAACCTACCATTATAGAAAAACGTGTTTTCGTGAAGAAATCATGACAAACTAACACAAAATGAAGATTTCATTATAACTTGACATTCTGAGTTGTTTTCATGAAACCTGCGCTTCCCCTACAAGAGTTCAACCTACCATTATAGGAAAACGTGTTTTCGTGAAGAAATCATGACAAACTAACACAAAATGAAGATTTCATTATAACTTGACATTCTGAGTTGTTTTCATGAAACCTGCGCTTCCCCTACAAGAGTTCAACCTACCATTATAGGAAAACGTGTTTTCGTGAAGAAATCATGACAAACTAACACAAAATGAAGATTTCATTATAACTTGACATTCTGAGTTGTTTTCATGAAACCTGCGCTTCCCCTACAAGAGTTCGACCTACCATTATAGGAAAACGTGTTTTTGTGAAGAAATCATGACAAACTAACACAAAATGAAGATTTCATTATAACTTGACATTCTGAGTTGTTTTCATGAAACCTGCGCTTCCCCTACAAGAGTTCGACCTACCATTATAGGAAAACGTGTTTTCGTGAAGAAATCATGACAAACTAACACAAAATGAAGATTTCATTATAACTTGACATTCTGAGTTGTTTTCATGAAACCTGCGCTTCCCCTATAAGAGTTCAACCTACCATTATACAAAAACGTGTTTTCGTGAAGAAATCATGACAAACTAACACAAAATGAAGATTTCATTATAACTTGACATTCTGAGTTGTTTTCATGAAACCTGCGCTTCCCCTATAAGAGTTCGACCTACCATTATAGAAAAACGTGTTTTCGTTAAGAAATCATGACAAACTAACACAAAATGAAGATTTCATTATAACTTGACATTCTGAGTTGTTTTCATGAAACCTGCGCTTCCCCTATAAGAGTTCGACCTACCATTATAGAAAAACGTGTTTTCGTGAAGAAATCATGACAAACTAACACAAAATGAAGATTTCATTATAACTTGACATTCTGAGTTGTTTTCATGAAACCTGCGCTTCCCCTACAAGAGTTCAACCTACCATTATAGAAAAACGTGTTTTCGTGAAGAAATCATGACAAACTAACACAAAATGAAGATTTCATTATAACTTGACATTCTGAGTTGTTTTCATGAAACCTGCGCTTCCCCTACAAGAGTTCAACCTACCATTATAGGAAAACGTGTTTTCGTGAAGAAATCATGACAAACTAACACAAAATGAAGATTTCATTATAACTTGACATTCTGAGTTGTTTTCATGAAACCTGCGCTTCCCCTACAAGAGTTCAACCTACCATTATAGGAAAACGTGTTTTCGTGAAGAAATCATGACAAACTAACACAAAATGAAGATTTCATTATAACTTGACATTCTGAGTTGTTTTCATGAAACCTGTGCTTCCCCTACAAGAGTTCAACCTACCATTATAGGAAAACGTGTTTTCGTGAAGAAATCATGACAAACTAACACAAAATGAAGATTTCATTATAACTTGACATTCTGAGTTGTTTTCATGAAACCTGCGCTTCCCCTATAAGAGTTCAACCTACCATTATAGAAAAACGTGTTTTCGTGAAGAAATCATGACAAACTAACACAAAATGAAGATTTCATTATAACTTGACATTCTGAGATGTTTTCATGAAACCTGCGCTTCCCCTGCAAGAGGACGACCTAACATTATAGAAAAACGTGTTTTCGTGAAGAAATCATGACAAACTAACACAAAATGAAGACTTCATTATAACTTGACATTCTTTGTTGTTTTCATGAAACCTGCGCTTCCCCTACAAGAGTTCAACCTACCATTATAGGAAAACGTGTTTTCGTGAAGAAATCATGACAAACTAACACAAAATGAAGATTTCATTATAACTTGACATTCTGAGTTGTTTTCATGAAACCTGCGCTTCCCCTATAAGAGTTCAACCTACCATTATAGAAAAACGTGTTTTCGTGAAGAAATCATGACAAACTAACACAAAATGAAGATTTCATTATAACTTGACATTCTGAGTTGTTTTCATGAAACCTGCGCTTCCCCTACAAGAGGTCGACCTAACATTATAGGAAAACGTGTTTTCGTGAAGAAATCATGACAAACTAACACAAAATGAAGATTTCATTATAACTTGACATTCTGAGTTGTTTTCATGAAACCTGCGCTTCCCCTACAAGAGTTCAACCTACCATTATAGGAAAACGTGTTTTCGTGAAGAAATCATGACAAACTAACACAAAATGAAGATTTCATTATAACTTGACATTCTGAGTTGTTTTCATGAAACCTGCGCTTCCCCTACAAGAGTTCGACCTACCATTATAGGAAAACGTGTTTTCGTGAAGAAATCATGACAAACTAACACAAAATGAAGATTTCATTATAACTTGACATTCTGAGTTGTTTTCATGAAACCTGCGCTTCCCCTACAAGAGTTCAATCTACCATTATAGGAAAACGTGTTTTCGTGAAGAAATCATGACAAACTAACACAAAATGAAGATTTCATTATAACTTGACATTCTGAGTTGTTTTCATGAAACCTGCGCTTCCCCTACAAGAGTTCAACCTACCATTATAGGAAAACGTGTTTTCGTGAAGAAATCATGACAAACTAACACAAAATGAAGATTTCATTATAACTTGACATTCTGAGTTGTTTTCATGGAACCTGCGCTTCCCCTATAAGAGTTCAACCTACCATTATAGAAAAACGTGTTTTCGTGAAGAAATCATGACAAACTAACACAAAATGAAGATTTCATTATAACTTGACATTCTGAGTTGTTTTCATGAAACCTGCGCTTCCCCTATAAGAGTTCAACCTACCATTATAGAAAAACGTGTTTTCGTGAAGAAATCATGACAAACTAACACAAAATGAAGATTTCATTATAACTTGACATTCTGAGTTGTTTTCATGAAACCTGCGCTTCCCCTATAAGAGTTCAACCTACCATTATAGAAAAACGTGTTTTCGTGAAGAAATCATGACAAACTAACACAAAATGAAGATTTCATTATAACTTGACATTCTGAGATGTTTTCATGAAACCTGCGCTTCCCCTGCAAGAGGTCGACCTAACATTATAGAAAAACGTGTTTTCGTTAAGAAATCATGACAAACTAACACAAAATGAAGATTTCATTATAACTTGACATTCTGAGTTGTTTTCATGAAACCTGCGCTTCCCCTATAAGAGTTCGACCTACCATTATAGGAAAACGTGTTTTCGTGAAGAAATCATGACAAACTAACACAAAATGAAGATTTCATTATAACTTGACATTCTGAGTTGTTTTCATGAAACCTGCGCTTCCCCTATAAGAGTTCGACCTACCATTATAGGAAAACGTGTTTTCGTGAAGAAATCATGACAAACTAACACAAAATGAAGATTTCATTATAACTTGACATTCTGAGTTGTTTTCATGAAACCTGCGCTTCCCCTACAAGAGTTCAACCTACCATTATAGAAAAACGTGTTTTCGTGAAGAAATCATGACAAACTAACACAAAATGAAGATTTCATTATAACTTGACATTCTGAGTTGTTTTCATGAAACCTGCGCTTCCCCTACAAGAGTTCAACCTACCATTATAGGAAAACGTGTTTTCGTGAAGAAATCATGACAAACTAACACAAAATGAAGATTTCATTATAACTTGACATTCTGAGTTGTTTTCATGAAACCTGCGCTTCCCCTACAAGAGTTCAACCTACCATTATAGGAAAACGTGTTTTCGTGAAGAAATCATGACAAACTAACACAAAATGAAGATTTCATTATAACTTGACATTCTGAGTTGTTTTCATGAAACCTGCGCTTCCCCTACAAGAGTTCGACCTACCATTATAGGAAAACGTGTTTTCGTGAAGAAATCATGACAAACTAACACAAAATGAAGATTTCATTATAACTTGACATTCTGAGTTGTTTTCATGAAACCTGCGCTTCCCCTACAAGAGTTCAATCTACCATTATAGGAAAACGTGTTTTCGTGAAGAAATCATGACAAACTAACACAAAATGAAGATTTCATTATAACTTGACATTCTGAGTTGTTTTCATGAAACCTGCGCTTCCCCTACAAGAGTTCAACCTACCATTATAGGAAAACGTGTTTTCGTGAAGAAATCATGACAAACTAACACAAAATGAAGATTTCATTATAACTTGACGTTCTGAGTTGTTTTCATGGAACCTGCGCTTCCCCTACAAGAGTTCAACCTACCATTATAGGAAAACGTGTTTTCGTGAAGAAATCATGACAAACTAACACAAAATGAAGATTTCATTATAACTTGACATTCTGAGTTGTTTTCATGAAACCTGCGCTTCCCCTACAAGAGTTCAACCTACCATTATAGGAAAACGTGTTTTCGTGAAGAAATCATGACAAACTAACACAAAATGAAGATTTCATTATAACTTGACATTCTGAGTTGTTTTCATGAAACCTGCGCTTCCCCTACAAGAGTTCGACCTACCATTATAGCAAAACGTGTTTTCGTGAAGAAATCATGACAAACTAACACAAAATGAAGATTTCATTATAACTTGACATTCTGAGTTGTTTTCATGGAACCTGCGCTTCCCCTATAAGAGTTCAACCTACCATTATAGAAAAACGTGTTTTCGTGAAGAAATCATGACAAACTAACACAAAATGAAGATTTCATTATAACTTGACATTCTGAGTTGTTTTCATGAAACCTGCGCTTCCCCTATAAGAGTTCAACCTACCATTATAGAAAAACGTGTTTTCGTGAAGAAATCATGACAAACTAACACAAAATGAAGATTTCATTATAACTTGACATTCTGAGTTGTTTTCATGAAACCTGCTCTTCCCCTACAAGAGTTCGACCTACCATTATAGCAAAACGTGTTTTCGTGAAGAAATCATGACAAACTAACACAAAATGAAGATTTCATTATAACTTGACATTCTGAGTTGTTTTCATGGAACCTGCGCTTCCCCTATAAGAGTTCAACCTACCATTATAGAAAAACGTGTTTTCGTGAAGAAATCATGACAAACTAACACAAAATGAAGATTTCATTATAACTTGACATTCTGAGTTGTTTTCATGAAACCTGCGCTTCCCCTATAAGAGTTCAACCTACCATTATAGAAAAACGTGTTTTCGTGAAGAAATCATGACAAACTAACACAAAATGAAGATTTCATTATAACTTGACATTCTGAGTTGTTTTCATGAAACCTGCGCTTCCCCTACAAGAGTTCAACCTACCATTATAGAAAAACGTGTTTTCGTGAAGAAATCATGACAAACTAACACAAAATGAAGATTTCATTATAACTTGACATTCTGAGTTGTTTTCATGAAACCTGCGCTTCCCCTACAAGAGTTCAACCTACCATTATAGGAAAACGTGTTTTCGTGAAGAAATCATGACAAACTAACACAAAATGAAGATTTCATTATAACTTGACATTCTGAGTTGTTTTCATGAAACCTGCGCTTCCCCTACAAGAGTTCAACCTACCATTATAGGAAAACGTGTTTTCGTGAAGAAATCATGACAAACTAACACAAAATGAAGATTTCATTATAACTTGACATTCTGAGTTGTTTTCATGGAACCTGCGCTTCCCCTATAAGAGTTCAACCTACCATTATAGAAAAACGTGTTTTCGTGAAGAAATCATGACAAACTAACACAAAATGAAGATTTCATTATAACTTGACATTCTGAGTTGTTTTCATGAAACCTGCGCTTCCCCTATAAGAGTTCAACCTACCATTATAGAAAAACGTGTTTTCGTGAAGAAATCATGACAAACTAACACAAAATGAAGATTTCATTATAACTTGACATTCTGAGTTGTTTTCATGAAACCTGCTCTTCCCCTACAAGAGTTCGACCTACCATTATAGCAAAACGTGTTTTCGTGAAGAAATCATGACAAACTAACACAAAATGAAGATTTCATTATAACTTGACATTCTGAGTTGTTTTCATGGAACCTGCGCTTCCCCTATAAGAGTTCAACCTACCATTATAGAAAAACGTGTTTTCGTGAAGAAATCATGACAAACTAACACAAAATGAAGATTTCATTATAACTTGACATTCTGAGTTGTTTTCATGAAACCTGCGCTTCCCCTACAAGAGTTCAACCTACCATTATAGAAAAACGTGTTTTCGTGAAGAAATCATGACAAACTAACACAAAATGAAGATTTCATTATAACTTGACATTCTGAGTTGTTTTCATGAAACCTGCGCTTCCCCTACAAGAGTTCAACCTACCATTATAGGAAAACGTGTTTTCGTGAAGAAATCATGACAAACTAACACAAAATGAAGATTTCATTATAACTTGACATTCTGAGTTGTTTTCATGAAACCTGCGCTTCCCCTACAAGAGTTCAACCTACCATTATAGGAAAACGTGTTTTCGTGAAGAAATCATGACAAACTAACACAAAATGAAGATTTCATTATAACTTGACATTCTGAGTTGTTTTCATGGAACCTGCGCTTCCCCTATAAGAGTTCAACCTACCATTATAGAAAAACGTGTTTTCGTGAAGAAATCATGACAAACTAACACAAAATGAAGATTTCATTATAACTTGACATTCTGAGTTGTTTTCATGAAACCTGCGCTTCCCCTATAAGAGTTCAACCTACCATTATAGAAAAACGTGTTTTCGTGAAGAAATCATGACAAACTAACACAAAATGAAGATTTCATTATAACTTGACATTCTGAGTTGTTTTCATGAAACCTGCGCTTCCCCTATAAGAGTTCAACCTACCATTATAGAAAAACGTATTTTCGTGAAGAAATCATGACAAACTAACACAAAATGAAGATTTCATTATAACTTGACATTCTGAGTTGTTTTCATGAAACCTGCGCTTCCCCTACAAGAGTTCAACCTACCATTATAGGAAAACGTGTTTTCGTGAAGAAATCATGACAAACTAACACAAAATGAAGATTTCATTATAACTTGACATTCTGAGTTGTTTTCATGAAACCTGCGCTTCCCCTACAAGAGTTCAACCTACCATTATAGGAAAACGTGTTTTCGTGAAGAAATCATGACAAACTAACACAAAATGAAGATTTCATTATAACTTGACATTCTGAGTTGTTTTCATGAAACCTGCGCTTCCCCTACAAGAGTTCGACCTACCATTATAGGAAAACGTGTTTTCGTGAAGAAATCATGACAAACTAACACAAAATGAAGATTTCATTATAACTTGACATTCTGAGTTGTTTTCATGAAACCTGCGCTTCCCCTACAAGAGTTCAACCTACCATTATAGGAAAACGTGTTTTCGTGAAGAAATCATGACAAACTAACACAAAATGAAGATTTCATTATAACTTGACATTCTGAGTTGTTTTCATGAAACCTGCGCTTCCCCTATAAGAGTTCAACCTACCATTATAGAAAAACGTGTTTTCGTGAAGAAATCATGACAAACTAACACAAAATGAAGATTTCATTATAACTTGACATTCTGAGATGTTTTCATGAAACCTGCGCTTCCCCTGCAAGAGGACGACCTAACATTATAGAAAAACGTGTTTTCGTGAAGAAATCATGACAAACTAACACAAAATGAAGACTTCATTATAACTTGACATTCTTTGTTGTTTTCATGAAACCTGCGCTTCCCCTACAAGAGTTCAACCTACCATTATAGAAAAACGTGTTTTCGTGAAGAAATCATGACAAACTAACACAAAATGAAGATTTCATTATAACTTGACATTCTGAGTTGTTTTCATGAAACCTGCGCTTCCCCTACAAGAGGTCGACCTAACATTATAGGAAAACGTGTTTTCGTGAAGAAATCATGACAAACTAACACAAAATGAAGATTTCATTATAACTTGACATTCTGAGTTGTTTTCATGAAACCTGCGCTTCCCCTACAAGAGTTCAACCTACCATTATAGGAAAACGTGTTTTCGTGAAGAAATCATGACAAACTAACACAAAATGAAGATTTCATTATAACTTGACATTCTGAGTTGTTTTCATGAAACCTGCGCTTCCCCTACAAGAGTTCGACCTACCATTATAGGAAAACGTGTTTTCGTGAAGAAATCATGACAAACTAACACAAAATGAAGATTTCATTATAACTTGACATTCTGAGTTGTTTTCATGAAACCTGCGCTTCCCCTACAAGAGTTCAATCTACCATTATAGGAAAACGTGTTTTCGTGAAGAAATCATGACAAACTAACACAAAATGAAGATTTCATTATAACTTGACATTCTGAGTTGTTTTCATGAAACCTGCGCTTCCCCTACAAGAGTTCAACCTACCATTATAGGAAAACGTGTTTTCGTGAAGAAATCATGACAAACTAACACAAAATGAAGATTTCATTATAACTTGACATTCTGAGTTGTTTTCATGAAACCTGCGCTTCCCCTATAAGAGTTCAACCTACCATTATAGAAAAACGTGTTTTCGTGAAGAAATCATGACAAACTAACACAAAATGAAGATTTCATTATAACTTGACATTCTGAGTTGTTTTCATGAAACCTGCGCTTCCCCTACAAGAGGTCGACCTAACATTATAGGAAAACGTGTTTTCGTGAAGAAATCATGACAAACTAACACAAAATGAAGATTTCATTATAACTTGACATTCTGAGTTGTTTTCATGAAACCTGCGCTTCCCCTACAAGAGTTCAACCTACCATTATAGGAAAACGTGTTTTCGTGAAGAAATCATGACAAACTAACACAAAATGAAGATTTCATTATAACTTGACATTCTGAGTTGTTTTCATGAAACCTGCGCTTCTCCTACAAGAGTTCGACCTACCATTATAGGAAAACGTGTTTTCGTGAAGAAATCATGACAAACTAACACAAAATGAAGATTTCATTATAACTTGACATTCTGAGTTGTTTTCATGAAACCTGCGCTTCCCCTACAAGAGTTCAATCTACCATTATAGGAAAACGTGTTTTCGTGAAGAAATCATGACAAACTAACACAAAATGAAGATTTCATTATAACTTGACATTCTGAGTTGTTTTCATGAAACCTGCGCTTCCCCTACAAGAGTTCAACCTACCATTATAGGAAAACGTGTTTTCGTGAAGAAATCATGACAAACTAACACAAAATGAAGATTTCATTATAACTTGACATTCTGAGTTGTTTTCATGGAACCTGCGCTTCCCCTATAAGAGTTCAACCTACCATTATAGAAAAACGTGTTTTCGTGAAGAAATCATGACAAACTAACACAAAATGAAGATTTCATTATAACTTGACATTCTGAGTTGTTTTCATGAAACCTGCGCTTCCCCTATAAGAGTTCAACCTACCATTATAGAAAAACGTGTTTTCGTGAAGAAATCATGACAAACTAACACAAAATGAAGATTTCATTATAACTTGACATTCTGAGTTGTTTTCATGAAACCTGCGCTTCCCCTATAAGAGTTCAACCTACCATTATAGAAAAACGTGTTTTCGTGAAGAAATCATGACAAACTAACACAAAATGAAGATTTCATTATAACTTGACATTCTGAGATGTTTTCATGAAACCTGCGCTTCCCCTGCAAGAGGTCGACCTAACATTATAGAAAAACGTGTTTTCGTTAAGAAATCATGACAAACTAACACAAAATGAAGATTTCATTATAACTTGACATTCTGAGTTGTTTTCATGAAACCTGCGCTTCCCCTATAAGAGTTCGACCTACCATTATAGGAAAACGTGTTTTCGTGAAGAAATCATGACAAACTAACACAAAATGAAGATTTCATTATAACTTGACATTCTGAGTTGTTTTCATGAAACCTGCGCTTCCCCTATAAGAGTTCGACCTACCATTATAGGAAAACGTGTTTTCGTGAAGAAATCATGACAAACTAACACAAAATGAAGATTTCATTATAACTTGACATTCTGAGTTGTTTTCATGAAACCTGCGCTTCCCCTACAAGAGTTCAACCTACCATTATAGAAAAACGTGTTTTCGTGAAGAAATCATGACAAACTAACACAAAATGAAGATTTCATTATAACTTGACATTCTGAGTTGTTTTCATGAAACCTGCGCTTCCCCTACAAGAGTTCAACCTACCATTATAGGAAAACGTGTTTTCGTGAAGAAATCATGACAAACTAACACAAAATGAAGATTTCATTATAACTTGACATTCTGAGTTGTTTTCATGAAACCTGCGCTTCCCCTACAAGAGTTCAACCTACCATTATAGGAAAACGTGTTTTCGTGAAGAAATCATGACAAACTAACACAAAATGAAGATTTCATTATAACTTGACATTCTGAGTTGTTTTCATGAAACCTGCGCTTCCCCTACAAGAGTTCGACCTACCATTATAGGAAAACGTGTTTTCGTGAAGAAATCATGACAAACTAACACAAAATGAAGATTTCATTATAACTTGACATTCTGAGTTGTTTTCATGAAACCTGCGCTTCCCCTACAAGAGTTCGACCTACCATTATAGGAAAACGTGTTTTCGTGAAGAAATCATGACAAACTAACACAAAATGAAGATTTCATTATAACTTGACATTCTGAGTTGTTTTCATGAAACCTGCGCTTCCCCTACAAGAGTTCAACCTACCATTATAGGAAAACGTGTTTTCGTGAAGAAATCATGACAAACTAACACAAAATGAAGATTTCATTATAACTTGACATTCTGAGTTGTTTTCATGGAACCTGCGCTTCCCCTACAAGAGTTCAACCTACCATTATAGGAAAACGTGTTTTCGTGAAGAAATCATGACAAACTAACACAAAATGAAGATTTCATTATAACTTGACATTCTGAGTTGTTTTCATGAAACCTGCGCTTCCCCTACAAGAGTTCAACCTACCATTATAGGAAAACGTGTTTTCGTGAAGAAATCATGACAAACTAACACAAAATGAAGATTTCATTATAACTTGACATTCTGAGTTGTTTTCATGAAACCTGCGCTTCCCCTACAAGAGTTCGACCTACCATTATAGCAAAACGTGTTTTCGTGAAGAAATCATGACAAACTAACACAAAATGAAGATTTCATTATAACTTGACATTCTGAGTTGTTTTCATGGAACCTGCGCTTCCCCTATAAGAGTTCAACCTACCATTATAGAAAAACGTGTTTTCGTGAAGAAATCATGACAAACTAACACAAAATGAAGATTTCATTATAACTTGACATTCTGAGTTGTTTTCATGAAACCTGCGCTTCCCCTATAAGAGTTCAACCTACCATTATAGAAAAACGTGTTTTCGTGAAGAAATCATGACAAACTAACACAAAATGAAGATTTCATTATAACTTGACATTCTGAGTTGTTTTCATGAAACCTGCGCTTCCCCTACAAGAGTTCAACCTACCATTATAGAAAAACGTGTTTTCGTGAAGAAATCATGACAAACTAACACAAAATGAAGATTTCATTATAACTTGACATTCTGAGTTGTTTTCATGAAACCTGCGCTTCCCCTACAAGAGTTCAACCTACCATTATAGGAAAACGTGTTTTCGTGAAGAAATCATGACAAACTAACACAAAATGAAGATTTCATTATAACTTGACATTCTGAGTTGTTTTCATGAAACCTGCGCTTCCCCTACAAGAGTTCAACCTACCATTATAGGAAAACGTGTTTTCGTGAAGAAATCATGACAAACTAACACAAAATGAAGATTTCATTATAACTTGACATTCTGAGTTGTTTTCATGGAACCTGCGCTTCCCCTATAAGAGTTCAACCTACCATTATAGAAAAACGTGTTTTCGTGAAGAAATCATGACAAACTAACACAAAATGAAGATTTCATTATAACTTGACATTCTGAGTTGTTTTCATGAAACCTGCGCTTCCCCTATAAGAGTTCAACCTACCATTATAGAAAAACGTGTTTTCGTGAAGAAATCATGACAAACTAACACAAAATGAAGATTTCATTATAACTTGACATTCTGAGTTGTTTTCATGAAACCTGCGCTTCCCCTACAAGAGTTCAACCTACCATTATAGGAAAACGTGTTTTCGTGAAGAAATCATGACAAACTAACACAAAATGAAGATTTCATTATAACTTGACATTCTGAGTTGTTTTCATGAAACCTGCGCTTCCCCTACAAGAGTTCAACCTACCATTATAGGAAAACGTGTTTTCGTGAAGAAATCATGACAAACTAACACAAAATGAAGATTTCATTATAACTTGACATTCTGAGTTGTTTTCATGAAACCTGCGCTTCCCCTACAAGAGTTCGACCTACCATTATAGGAAAACGTGTTTTCGTGAAGAAATCATGACAAACTAACACAAAATGAAGATTTCATTATAACTTGACATTCTGAGTTGTTTTCATGAAACCTGCGCTTCCCCTACAAGAGTTCAACCTACCATTATAGGAAAACGTGTTTTCGTGAAGAAATCATGACAAACTAACACAAAATGAAGATTTCATTATAACTTGACATTCTGAGTTGTTTTCATGAAACCTGCGCTTCCCCTACAAGAGTTCGACCTACCATTATAGGAAAACGTGTTTTCGTGAAGAAATCATGACAAACTAACACAAAATGAAGATTTCATTATAACTTGACATTCTGAGTTGTTTTCATGAAACCTGCGCTTCCCCTACAAGAGTTCAACCTACCATTATAGGAAAACGTGTTTTCGTGAAGAAATCATGACAAACTAACACAAAATGAAGATTTCATTATAACTTGACATTCTGAGTTGTTTTCATGAAACCTGCGCTTCCCCTACAAGAGTTCAACCTACCATTATAGGAAAACGTGTTTTCGTGAAGAAATCATGACAAACTAACACAAAATGAAGATTTCATTATAACTTGACATTCTGAGTTGTTTTCATGGAACCTGCGCTTCCCCTATAAGAGTTCAACCTACCATTATAGAAAAACGTGTTTTCGTGAAGAAATCATGACAAACTAACACAAAATGAAGATTTCATTATAACTTGACATTCTGAGTTGTTTTCATGAAACCTGCGCTTCCCCTATAAGAGTTCAACCTACCATTATAGAAAAACGTGTTTTCGTGAAGAAATCATGACAAACTAACACAAAATGAAGATTTCATTATAACTTGACATTCTGAGTTGTTTTCATGAAACCTGCGCTTCCCCTATAAGAGTTCAACCTACCATTATAGAAAAACGTGTTTTCGTGAAGAAATCATGACAAACTAACACAAAATGAAGATTTCATTATAACTTGACATTCTGAGATGTTTTCATGAAACCTGCGCTTCCCCTGCAAGAGGTCGACCTAACATTATAGAAAAACGTGTTTTCGTTAAGAAATCATGACAAACTAACACAAAATGAAGATTTCATTATAACTTGACATTCTGAGTTGTTTTCATGAAACCTGCGCTTCCCCTATAAGAGTTCGACCTACCATTATAGGAAAACGTGTTTTCGTGAAGAAATCATGACAAACTAACACAAAATGAAGATTTCATTATAACTTGACATTCTGAGTTGTTTTCATGAAACCTGCGCTTCCCCTATAAGAGTTCGACCTACCATTATAGGAAAACGTGTTTTCGTGAAGAAATCATGACAAACTAACACAAAATGAAGATTTCATTATAACTTGACATTCTGAGTTGTTTTCATGAAACCTGCGCTTCCCCTACAAGAGTTCAACCTATCATTATAGAAAAACGTGTTTTCGTGAAGAAATCATGACAAACTAACACAAAATGAAGATTTCATTATAACTTGACATTCTGAGTTGTTTTCATGAAACCTGCGCTTCCCCTACAAGAGTTCAACCTACCATTATAGGAAAACGTGTTTTCGTGAAGAAATCATGACAAACTAACACAAAATGAAGATTTCATTATAACTTGACATTCTGAGTTGTTTTCATGAAACCTGCGCTTCCCCTACAAGAGTTCGACCTACCATTATAGGAAAACGTGTTTTCGTGAAGAAATCATGACAAACTAACACAAAATGAAGATTTCATTATAACTTGACATTCTGAGTTGTTTTCATGAAACCTGCGCTTCCCCTACAAGAGTTCAATCTACCATTATAGGAAAACGTGTTTTCGTGAAGAAATCATGACAAACTAACACAAAATGAAGATTTCATTATAACTTGACATTCTGAGTTGTTTTCATGAAACCTGCGCTTCCCCTACAAGAGTTCAACCTACCATTATAGGAAAACGTGTTTTCGTGAAGAAATCATGACAAACTAACACAAAATGAAGATTTCATTATAACTTGACATTCTGAGTTGTTTTCATGGAACCTGCGCTTCCCCTACAAGAGTTCAACCTACCATTATAGGAAAACGTGTTTTCGTGAAGAAATCATGACAAACTAACACAAAATGAAGATTTCATTATAACTTGACATTCTGAGTTGTTTTCATGAAACCTGCGCTTCCCCTACAAGAGTTCAACCTACCATTATAGGAAAACGTGTTTTCGTGAAGAAATCATGACAAACTAACACAAAATGAAGATTTCATTATAACTTGACATTCTGAGTTGTTTTCATGAAACCTGCGCTTCCCCTACAAGAGTTCGACCTACCATTATAGCAAAACGTGTTTTCGTGAAGAAATCATGACAAACTAACACAAAATGAAGATTTCATTATAACTTGACATTCTGAGTTGTTTTCATGGAACCTGCGCTTCCCCTATAAGAGTTCAACCTACCATTATAGAAAAACGTGTTTTCGTGAAGAAATCATGACAAACTAACACAAAATGAAGATTTCATTATAACTTGACATTCTGAGTTGTTTTCATGAAACCTGCGCTTCCCCAATAAGAGTTCAACCTACCATTATAGAAAAACGTGTTTTCGTGAAGAAATCATGACAAACTAACACAAAATGAAGATTTCATTATAACTTGACATTCTGAGTTGTTTTCATGAAACCTGCGCTTCCCCTACAAGAGTTCAACCTACCATTATAGAAAAACGTGTTTTCGTGAAGAAATCATGACAAACTAACACAAAATGAAGATTTCATTATAACTTGACATTCTGAGTTGTTTTCATGAAACCTGCGCTTCCCCTACAAGAGTTCAACCTACCATTATAGGAAAACGTGTTTTCGTGAAGAAATCATGACAAACTAACACAAAATGAAGATTTCATTATAACTTGACATTCTGAGTTGTTTTCATGAAACCTGCGCTTCCCCTACAAGAGTTCAACCTACCATTATAGGAAAACGTGTTTTCGTGAAGAAATCATGACAAACTAACACAAAATGAAGATTTCATTATAACTTGACATTCTGAGTTGTTTTCATGGAACCTGCGCTTCCCCTATAAGAGTTCAACCTACCATTATAGAAAAACGTGTTTTCGTGAAGAAATCATGACAAACTAACACAAAATGAAGATTTCATTATAACTTGACATTCTGAGTTGTTTTCATGAAACCTGCGCTTCCCCTATAAGAGTTCAACCTACCATTATAGAAAAACGTGTTTTCGTGAAGAAATCATGACAAACTAACACAAAATGAAGATTTCATTATAACTTGACATTCTGAGTTGTTTTCATGAAACCTGCGCTTCCCCTATAAGAGTTCAACCTACCATTATAGAAAAACGTGTTTTCGTGAAGAAATCATGACAAACTAACACAAAATGAAGATTTCATTATAACTTGACATTCTGAGTTGTTTTCATGAAACCTGCGCTTCCCCTACAAGAGTTCAACCTACCATTATAGGAAAACGTGTTTTCGTGAAGAAATCATGACAAACTAACACAAAATGAAGATTTCATTATAACTTGACATTCTGAGTTGTTTTCATGAAACCTGCGCTTCCCCTACAAGAGTTCAACCTACCATTATAGGAAAACGTGTTTTCGTGAAGAAATCATGACAAACTAACACAAAATGAAGATTTCATTATAACTTGACATTCTGAGTTGTTTTCATGAAACCTGCGCTTCCCCTACAAGAGTTCGACCTACCATTATAGGAAAACGTGTTTTCGTGAAGAAATCATGACAAACTAACACAAAATGAAGATTTCATTATAACTTGACATTCTGAGTTGTTTTCATGAAACCTGCGCTTCCCCTACAAGAGTTCAACCTACCATTATAGGAAAACGTGTTTTCGTGAAGAAATCATGACAAACTAACACAAAATGAAGATTTCATTATAACTTGACATTCTGAGTTGTTTTCATGAAACCTGCGCTTCCCCTACAAGAGTTCGACCTACCATTATAGGAAAACGTGTTTTCGTGAAGAAATCATGACAAACTAACACAAAATGAAGATTTCATTATAACTTGACATTCTGAGTTGTTTTCATGAAACCTGCGCTTCCCCTACAAGAGTTCAACCTACCATTATAGGAAAACGTGTTTTCGTGAAGAAATCATGACAAACTAACACAAAATGAAGATTTCATTATAACTTGACATTCTGAGTTGTTTTCATGAAACCTGCGCTTCCCCTACAAGAGTTCAACCTACCATTATAGAAAAACGTGTTTTCGTGAAGAAATCATGACAAACTAACACAAAATGAAGATTTCATTATAACTTGACATTCTGAGATGTTTTCATGAAACCTGCGCTTCCCCTGCAAGAGGACGACCTAACATTATAGGAAAACGTGTTTTCGTGAAGAAATCATGACAAACTAACACAAAATGAAGACTTCATTATAACTTGACATTCTTTGTTGTTTTCATGAAACCTGCGCTTCCCCTACAAGAGTTCAACCTACCATTATAGGAAAACGTGTTTTCGTGAAGAAATCATGACAAACTAACACAAAATGAAGATTTCATTATAACTTGACATTCTGAGTTGTTTTCATGAAACCTGCGCTTCCCCTATAAGAGTTCAACCTACCATTATAGAAAAACGTGTTTTTGTGAAGAAATCATGACAAACTAACACAAAATGAAGATTTCATTATAACTTGACATTCTGAGTTGTTTTCATGAAACCTGCGCTTCCCCTATAAGAGTTCAACCTACCATTATAGAAAAACGTGTTTTCGTGAAGAAATCATGACAAACTAACACAAAATGAAGATTTCATTATAACTTGACATTCTGAGTTGTTTTCATGAAACCTGCGCTTCCCCTACAAGAGGTCGACCTAACATTATAGGAAAACGTGTTTTCGTGAAGAAATCATGACAAACTAACACAAAATGAAGATTTCATTATAACTTGACATTCTGAGTTGTTTTCATGAAACCTGCGCTTCCCCTACAAGAGTTCAACCTACCATTATAGGAAAACGTGTTTTCGTGAAGAAATCATGACAAACTAACACAAAATGAAGATTTCATTATAACTTGACATTCTGAGTTGTTTTCATGAAACCTGCGCTTCCCCTACAAGAGTTCGACCTACCATTATAGGAAAACGTGTTTTCGTGAAGAAATCATGACAAACTAACACAAAATGAAGATTTCATTATAACTTGACATTCTGAGTTGTTTTCATGAAACCTGCGCTTCCCCTACAAGAGTTCAATCTACCATTATAGGAAAACGTGTTTTCGTGAAGAAATCATGACAAACTAACACAAAATGAAGATTTCATTATAACTTGACATTCTGAGTTGTTTTCATGAAACCTGCGCTTCCCCTACAAGAGTTCAACCTACCATTATAGAAAAACGTGTTTTCGTGAAGAAATCATGACAAACTAACACAAAATGAAGATTTCATTATAACTTGACATTCTGAGTTGTTTTCATGGAACCTGCGCTTCCCCTATAAGAGTTCAACCTACCATTATAGAAAAACGTGTTTTCGTGAAGAAATCATGACAAACTAACACAAAATGAAGATTTCATTATAACTTGACATTCTGAGTTGTTTTCATGAAACCTGCGCTTCCCCTACAAGAGTTCGACCTACCATTATAGAAAAACGTGTTTTCGTGAAGAAATCATGACAAACTAACACAAAATGAAGATTTCATTATAACTTGACATTCTGAGTTGTTTTCATGAAACCTGCGATTCCCCTATAAGAGTTCAACCTACCATTATAGAAAAACGTGTTTTCGTGAAGAAATCATGACAAACTAACACAAAATGAAGATTTCATTATAACTTGACATTCTGAGTTGTTTTCATGAAACCTGCGCTTCCCCTACAAGAGTTCAACCTACCATTATAGGAAAACGTGTTTTCGTGAAGAAATCATGACAAACTAACACAAAATGAAGATTTCATTATAACTTGATATTCTGAGTTGTTTTCATGAAACCTGCGCTTCCCCTATAAGAGTTCAACCTACCATTATAGGAAAACGTGTTTTCGTGAAGAAATCATGACAAACTAACACAAAATGAAGATTTCATTATAACTTGACATTCTGAGTTGTTTTCATGAAACCTGCGCTTCCCCTACAAGAGTTCGACCTACCATTATAGGAAAACGTGTTTTCGTGAAGAAATCATGACAAACTAACACAAAATGAAGATTTCATTATAACTTGACATTCTGAGTTGTTTTCATGAAACCTGCGCTTCCCCTATAAGAGTTCAACCTACCATTATAGGAAAACGTGTTTTCGTGAAGAAATCATGACAAACTAACACAAAATGAAGATTTCATTATAACTTGACATTCTGAGTTGTTTTCATGAAACCTGCGCTTCCCCTATAAGAGTTCAACCTACCATTATAGAAAAACGTGTTTTCGTGAAGAAATCATGACAAACTAACACAAAATGAAGATTTCATTATAACTTGACATTCTGAGATGTTTTCATGAAACCTGCGCTTCCCCTGCAAGAGGTCGACCTAACATTATAGAAAAACGTGTTTTCGTTAAGAAATCATGACAAACTAACACAAAATGAAGATTTCATTATAACTTGACATTCTGAGTTGTTTTCATGAAACCTGCGCTTCCCCTATAAGAGTTCGACCTACCATTATAGGAAAACGTGTTTTCGTGAAGAAATCATGACAAACTAACACAAAATGAAGATTTCATTATAACTTGACATTCTGAGTTGTTTTCATGAAACCTGCGCTTCCCCTATAAGAGTTCGACCTACCATTATAGGAAAACGTGTTTTCGTGAAGAAATCATGACAAACTAACACAAAATGAAGATTTCATTATAACTTGACATTCTGAGTTGTTTTCATGTAACCTGCGCTTCCCCTACAAGAGTTCGACCTACCATTATAGAAAAACGTGTTTTCGTGAAGAAATCATGACAAACTAACACAAAATGAAGATTTCATTATAACTTGACATTCTGAGTTGTTTTCATGAAACCTGCGCTTCCCCTACAAGAGTTCGACCTACCATTATAGGAAAACGTGTTTTCGTGAAGAAATCATGACAAACTAACACAAAATGAAGATTTCATTATAACTTGACATTCTGAGTTGTTTTCATGAAACCTGCGCTTCCCCTACAAGAGTTCAACCTACCATTATAGGAAAACGTGTTTTCGTGAAGAAATCATGACAAACTAACACAAAATGAAGATTTCATTATAACTTGACATTCTGAGTTGTTTTCATGAAACCTGCGCTTCCCCTACAAGAGTTCGACCTACCATTATAGGAAAACGTGTTTTCGTGAAGAAATCATGACAAACTAACACAAAATGAAGATTTCATTATAACTTGACATTCTGAGTTGTTTTCATGAAACCTGCGCTTCCCCTACAAGAGTTCAATCTACCATTATAGGAAAACGTGTTTTCGTGAAGAAATCATGACAAACTAACACAAAATGAAGATTTCATTATAACTTGACATTCTGAGTTGTTTTCATGAAACCTGCGCTTCCCCTACAAGAGTTCAACCTACCATTATAGGAAAACGTGTTTTCGTGAAGAAATCATGACAAACTAACACAAAATGAAGATTTCATTATAACTTGACATTCTGAGTTGTTTTCATGGAACCTGCGCTTCCCCTACAAGAGTTCAACCTACCATTATAGGAAAACGTGTTTTCGTGAAGAAATCATGACAAACTAACACAAAATGAAGATTTCATTATAACTTGACATTCTGAGTTGTTTTCATGAAACCTGCGCTTCCCCTACAAGAGTTCGACCTACCATTATAGCAAAACGTGTTTTCGTGAAGAAATCATGACAAACTAACACAAAATGAAGATTTCATTATAACTTGACATTCTGAGTTGTTTTCATGGAACCTGCGCTTCCCCTATAAGAGTTCAACCTACCATTATAGAAAAACGTGTTTTCGTGAAGAAATCATGACAAACTAACACAAAATGAAGATTTCATTATAACTTGACATTCTGAGTTGTTTTCATGAAACCTGCGCTTCCCCTACAAGAGTTCGACCTACCATTATAGAAAAACGTGTTTTCGTGAAGAAATCATGACAAACTAACACAAAATGAAGATTTCATTATAACTTGACATTCTGAGTTGTTTTCATGAAACCTGCGCTTCCCCTACAAGAGTTCAACCTACCATTATAGAAAAACGTGTTTTCGTGAAGAAATCATGACAAACTAACACAAAATGAAGATTTCATTATAACTTGACATTCTGAGTTGTTTTCATGAAACCTGCGCTTCCCCTACAAGAGTTCAACCTACCATTATAGGAAAACGTGTTTTCGTGAAGAAATCATGACAAACTAACACAAAATGAAGATTTCATTATAACTTGACATTCTGAGTTGTTTTCATGAAACCTGCGCTTCCCCTACAAGAGTTCAACCTACCATTATAGGAAAACGTGTTTTCGTGAAGAAATCATGACAAACTAACACAAAATGAAGATTTCATTATAACTTGACATTCTGAGTTGTTTTCATGGAACCTGCGCTTCCCCTATAAGAGTTCAACCTACCATTATAGAAAAACGTGTTTTCGTGAAGAAATCATGACAAACTAACACAAAATGAAGATTTCATTATAACTTGACATTCTGAGTTGTTTTCATGAAACCTGCGCTTCCCCTATAAGAGTTCAACCTACCATTATAGAAAAACGTGTTTTCGTGAAGAAATCATGACAAACTAACACAAAATGAAGATTTCATTATAACTTGACATTCTGAATTGTTTTCATGAAACCTGCGCTTCCCCTACAAGAGTTCGACCTACCATTATAGGAAAACGTGTTTTCGTGAAGAAATCATGACAAACTAACACAAAATGAAGATTTCATTATAACTTGACATTCTGAGTTGTTTTCATGAAACCTGCGCTTCCCCTATAAGAGTTCGACCTACCATTATAGGAAAACGTGTTTTCGTTAAGAAATCATGACAAACTAACACAAAATGAAGATTTCATTATAACTTGACATTCTGAGTTGTTTTCATGAAACCTGCGCTTCCCCTATAAGAGTTCGACCTACCATTATAGGAAAACGTGTTTTCGTGAAGAAATCATGACAAACTAACACAAAATGAAGATTTCATTATAACTTGACATTCTGAGTTGTTTTCATGGAACCTGCGCTTCCCCTATAAGAGTTCAACCTACCATTATAGAAAAACGTGTTTTCGTGAAGAAATCATGACAAACTAACACAAAATGAAGATTTCATTATAACTTGACATTCTGAGTTGTTTTCATGAAACCTGCGCTTCCCCTACAAGAGTTCAACCTACCATTATAGGAAAACGTGTTTTCGTGAAGAAATCATGACAAACTAACACAAAATGAAGATTTCATTATAACTTGACATTCTGAGTTGTTTTCATGAAACCTGCGCTTCCCCTACAAGAGTTCAACCTACCATTATAGGAAAACGTGTTTTCGTGAAGAAATCATGACAAACTAACACAAAATGAAGATTTCATTATAACTTGACATTCTGAGTTGTTTTCATGAAACCTGCGCTTCCCCTACAAGAGTTCGACCTACCATTATTGGAAAACGTGTTTTCGTGAAGAAATCATGACAAACTAACACAAAATGAAGATTTCATTATAACTTGACATTCTGAGTTGTTTTCATGAAACCTGCGCTTCCCCTACAAGAGTTCAATCTACCATTATAGGAAAACGTGTTTTCGTGAAGAAATCATGACAAACTAACACAAAATGAAGATTTCATTATAACTTGACATTCTGAGTTGTTTTCATGAAACCTGCGCTTCCCCTACAAGAGTTCAACCTACCATTATAGGAAAACGTGTTTTCGTGAAGAAATCATGACAAACTAACACAAAATGAAGATTTCATTATAACTTGACATTCTGAGTTGTTTTCATGGAACCTGCGCTTCCCCTATAAGAGTTCAACCTACCATTATAGAAAAACGTGTTTTCGTGAAGAAATCATGACAAACTAACACAAAATGAAGATTTCATTATAACTTGACATTCTGAGTTGTTTTCATGAAACCTGCGCTTCCCCTATAAGAGTTCAACCTACCATTATAGAAAAACGTGTTTTCGTGAAGAAATCATGACAAACTAACACAAAATGAAGATTTCATTATAACTTGACATTCTGAGTTGTTTTCATGAAACCTGCGCTTCCCCTACAAGAGTTCAACCTACCATTATAGAAAAACGTGTTTTCGTGAAGAAATCATGACAAACTAACACAAAATGAAGATTTCATTATAACTTGACATTCTGAGTTGTTTTCATGAAACCTGCGCTTCCCCTACAAGAGTTCAACCTACCATTATAGGAAAACGTGTTTTCGTGAAGAAATCATGACAAACTAACACAAAATGAAGATTTCATTATAACTTGACATTCTGAGTTGTTTTCATGAAACCTGCGCTTCCCCTACAAGAGTTCAACCTACCATTATAGGAAAACGTGTTTTCGTGAAGAAATCATGACAAACTAACACAAAATGAAGATTTCATTATAACTTGACATTCTGAGTTGTTTTCATGAAACCTGCGCTTCCCCTACAAGAGTTCGACCTACCATTATAGGAAAACGTGTTTTCGTGAAGAAATCATGACAAACTAACACAAAATGAAGATTTCATTATAACTTGACATTCTGAGTTGTTTTCATGAAACCTGCGCTTCCCCTACAAGAGTTCGACCTACCATTATAGGAAAACGTGTTTTCGTGAAGAAATCATGACAAACTAACACAAAATGAAGATTTCATTATAACTTGACATTCTGAGTTGTTTTCATGAAACCTGCGCTTCCCCTATAAGAGTTCAACCTACCATTATAGAAAAACGTGTTTTCGTGAAGAAATCATGACAAACTAACACAAAATGAAGATTTCATTATAACTTGACATTCTGAGTTGTTTTCATGAAACCTGCGCTTCCCCTATAAGAGTTCGACCTACCATTATAGAAAAACGTGTTTTCGTTAAGAAATCATGACAAACTAACACAAAATGAAGATTTCATTATAACTTGACATTCTGAGTTGTTTTCATGAAACCTGCGCTTCCCCTACAAGAGTTCAACCTACCATTATAGGAAAACGTGTTTTCGTGAAGAAATCATGACAAACTAACACAAAATGAAGATTTCATTATAACTTGACATTCTGAGTTGTTTTCATGAAACCTGCGCTTCCCCTACAAGAGTTCGACCTACCATTATAGGAAAACGTGTTTTCGTGAAGAAATCATGACAAACTAACACAAAATGAAGATTTCATTATAACTTGACATTCTGAGTTGTTTTCATGAAACCTGCGCTTCCCCTACAAGAGTTCGACCTACCATTATAGGAAAACGTGTTTTCGTGAAGAAATCATGACAAACTAACACAAAATGAAGATTTCATTATAACTTGACATTCTGAGTTGTTTTCATGAAACCTGCGCTTCCCCTACAAGAGTTCGACCTACCATTATAGGAAAACGTGTTTTCGTGAAGAAATCATGACAAACTAACACAAAATGAAGATTTCATTATAACTTGACATTCTGAGTTGTTTTCATGAAACCTGCGCTTCCCCTATAAGAGTTCAACCTACCATTATAGGAAAACGTGTTTTCGTGAAGAAATCATGACAAACTAACACAAAATGAAGATTTCATTATAACTTGACATTCTGAGTTGTTTTCATGAAACCTGCGCTTCCCCTATAAGAGTTCAACCTACCATTATAGAAAAACGTGTTTTCGTGAAGAAATCATGACAAACTAACACAAAATGAAGATTTCATTATAACTTGACATTCTGAGATGTTTTCATGAAACCTGCGCTTCCCCTGCAAGAGGTCGACCTAACATTATAGAAAAACGTGTTTTCGTTAAGAAATCATGACAAACTAACACAAAATGAAGATTTCATTATAACTTGACATTCTGAGTTGTTTTCATGAAACCTGCGCTTCCCCTATAAGAGTTCGACCTACCATTATAGGAAAACGTGTTTTCGTGAAGAAATCATGACAAACTAACACAAAATGAAGATTTCATTATAACTTGACATTCTGAGTTGTTTTCATGAAACCTGCGCTTCCCCTATAAGAGTTCGACCTACCATTATAGGAAAACGTGTTTTCGTGAAGAAATCATGACAAACTAACACAAAATGAAGATTTCATTATAACTTGACATTCTGAGTTGTTTTCATGAAACCTGCGCTTCCCCTACAAGAGTTCAACCTACCATTATAGAAAAACGTGTTTTCGTGAAGAAATCATGACAAACTAACACAAAATGAAGATTTCATTATAACTTGACATTCTGAGTTGTTTTCATGAAACCTGCGCTTCCCCTATAAGAGTTCAACCTACCATTATAGAAAAACGTGTTTTCGTGAAGAAATCATGACAAACTAACACAAAATGAAGATTTCATTATAACTTGACATTCTGAGTTGTTTTCATGAAACCTGCGCTTCCCCTACAAGAGTTCGACCTACCATTATAGGAAAACGTGTTTTCGTGAAGAAATCATGACAAACTAACACAAAATGAAGATTTCATTATAACTTGACATTCTGAGTTGTTTTCATGAAACCTGCGCTTCCCCTACAAGAGTTCAACCTACCATTATAGGAAAACGTGTTTTCGTGAAGAAATCATGACAAACTAACACAAAATGAAGATTTCATTATAACTTGACATTCTGAGTTGTTTTCATGAAACCTGCGCTTCCCCTACAAGAGTTCAACCTACCATTATAGGAAAACGTGTTTTCGTGAAGAAATCATGACAAACTAACACAAAATGAAGATTTCATTATAACTTGACATTCTGAGTTGTTTTCATGAAACCTGCGCTTCCCCTACAAGAGTTCGACCTACCATTATTGGAAAACGTGTTTTCGTGAAGAAATCATGACAAACTAACACAAAATGAAGATTTCATTATAACTTGACATTCTGAGTTGTTTTCATGAAACCTGCGCTTCCCCTACAAGAGTTCAATCTACCATTATAGGAAAACGTGTTTTCGTGAAGAAATCATGACAAACTAACACAAAATGAAGATTTCATTATAACTTGACATTCTGAGTTGTTTTCATGAAACCTGCGCTTCCCCTACAAGAGTTCAACCTACCATTATAGGAAAACGTGTTTTCGTGAAGAAATCATGACAAACTAACACAAAATGAAGATTTCATTATAACTTGACATTCTGAGTTGTTTTCATGGAACCTGCGCTTCCCCTATAAGAGTTCAACCTACCATTATAGAAAAACGTGTTTTCGTGAAGAAATCATGACAAACTAACACAAAATGAAGATTTCATTATAACTTGACATTCTGAGTTGTTTTCATGAAACCTGCGCTTCCCCTATAAGAGTTCAACCTACCATTATAGAAAAACGTGTTTTCGTGAAGAAATCATGACAAACTAACACAAAATGAAGATTTCATTATAACTTGACATTCTGAGTTGTTTTCATGAAACCTGCGCTTCCCCTACAAGAGTTCAACCTACCATTATAGAAAAACGTGTTTTCGTGAAGAAATCATGACAAACTAACACAAAATGAAGATTTCATTATAACTTGACATTCTGAGTTGTTTTCATGAAACCTGCGCTTCCCCTACAAGAGTTCAACCTACCATTATAGGAAAACGTGTTTTCGTGAAGAAATCATGACAAACTAACACAAAATGAAGATTTCATTATAACTTGACATTCTGAGTTGTTTTCATGAAACCTGCGCTTCCCCTACAAGAGTTCAACCTACCATTATAGGAAAACGTGTTTTCGTGAAGAAATCATGACAAACTAACACAAAATGAAGATTTCATTATAACTTGACATTCTGAGTTGTTTTCATGAAACCTGCGCTTCCCCTACAAGAGTTCGACCTACCATTATAGGAAAACGTGTTTTCGTGAAGAAATCATGACAAACTAACACAAAATGAAGATTTCATTATAACTTGACATTCTGAGTTGTTTTCATGAAACCTGCGCTTCCCCTACAAGAGTTCGACCTACCATTATAGGAAAACGTGTTTTCGTGAAGAAATCATGACAAACTAACACAAAATGAAGATTTCATTATAACTTGACATTCTGAGTTGTTTTCATGAAACCTGCGCTTCCCCTATAAGAGTTCAACCTACCATTATAGAAAAACGTGTTTTCGTGAAGAAATCATGACAAACTAACACAAAATGAAGATTTCATTATAACTTGACATTCTGAGTTGTTTTCATGAAACCTGCGCTTCCCCTATAAGAGTTCGACCTACCATTATAGAAAAACGTGTTTTCGTTAAGAAATCATGACAAACTAACACAAAATGAAGATTTCATTATAACTTGACATTCTGAGTTGTTTTCATGAAACCTGCGCTTCCCCTACAAGAGTTCAACCTACCATTATAGGAAAACGTGTTTTCGTGAAGAAATCATGACAAACTAACACAAAATGAAGATTTCATTATAACTTGACATTCTGAGTTGTTTTCATGAAACCTGCGCTTCCCCTACAAGAGTTCGACCTACCATTATAGGAAAACGTGTTTTCGTGAAGAAATCATGACAAACTAACACAAAATGAAGATTTCATTATAACTTGACATTCTGAGTTGTTTTCATGAAACCTGCGCTTCCCCTACAAGAGTTCGACCTACCATTATAGGAAAACGTGTTTTCGTGAAGAAATCATGACAAACTAACACAAAATGAAGATTTCATTATAACTTGACATTCTGAGTTGTTTTCATGAAACCTGCGCTTCCCCTACAAGAGTTCGACCTACCATTATAGGAAAACGTGTTTTCGTGAAGAAATCATGACAAACTAACACAAAATGAAGATTTCATTATAACTTGACATTCTGAGTTGTTTTCATGAAACCTGCGCTTCCCCTATAAGAGTTCAACCTACCATTATAGGAAAACGTGTTTTCGTGAAGAAATCATGACAAACTAACACAAAATGAAGATTTCATTATAACTTGACATTCTGAGTTGTTTTCATGAAACCTGCGCTTCCCCTATAAGAGTTCAACCTACCATTATAGAAAAACGTGTTTTCGTGAAGAAATCATGACAAACTAACACAAAATGAAGATTTCATTATAACTTGACATTCTGAGATGTTTTCATGAAACCTGCGCTTCCCCTGCAAGAGGTCGACCTAACATTATAGAAAAACGTGTTTTCGTTAAGAAATCATGACAAACTAACACAAAATGAAGATTTCATTATAACTTGACATTCTGAGTTGTTTTCATGAAACCTGCGCTTCCCCTATAAGAGTTCGACCTACCATTATAGGAAAACGTGTTTTCGTGAAGAAATCATGACAAACTAACACAAAATGAAGATTTCATTATAACTTGACATTCTGAGTTGTTTTCATGAAACCTGCGCTTCCCCTACAAGAGTTCAACCTACCATTATAGGAAAACGTGTTTTCGTGAAGAAATCATGACAAACTAACACAAAATGAAGATTTCATTATAACTTGACATTCTGAGTTGTTTTCATGAAACCTGCGCTTCCCCTACAAGAGTTCAACCTACCATTATAGGAAAACGTGTTTTCGTGAAGAAATCATGACAAACTAACACAAAATGAAGATTTCATTATAACTTGACATTCTGAGTTGTTTTCATGAAACCTGCGCTTCCCCTACAAGAGTTCGACCTACCATTATAGGAAAACGTGTTTTCGTGAAGAAATCATGACAAACTAACACAAAATGAAGATTTCATTATAACTTGACATTCTGAGTTGTTTTCATGAAACCTGCGCTTCCCCTACAAGAGTTCGACCTACCATTATAGGAAAACGTGTTTTCGTGAAGAAATCATGACAAACTAACACAAAATGAAGATTTCATTATAACTTGACATTCTGAGTTGTTTTCATGAAACCTGCGCTTCCCCTATAAGAGTTCAACCTACCATTATAGAAAAACGTGTTTTCGTGAAGAAATCATGACAAACTAACACAAAATGAAGATTTCATTATAACTTGACATTCTGAGTTGTTTTCATGAAACCTGCGCTTCCCCTATAAGAGTTCGACCTACCATTATAGAAAAACGTGTTTTCGTTAAGAAATCATGACAAACTAACACAAAATGAAGATTTCATTATAACTTGACATTCTGAGTTGTTTTCATGAAACCTGCGCTTCCCCTACAAGAGTTCAACCTACCATTATAGGAAAACGTGTTTTCGTGAAGAAATCATGACAAACTAACACAAAATGAAGATTTCATTATAACTTGACATTCTGAGTTGTTTTCATGAAACCTGCGCTTCCCCTACAAGAGTTCGACCTACCATTATAGGAAAACGTGTTTTCGTGAAGAAATCATGACAAACTAACACAAAATGAAGATTTCATTATAACTTGACATTCTGAGTTGTTTTCATGAAACCTGCGCTTCCCCTACAAGAGTTCGACCTACCATTATAGGAAAACGTGTTTTCGTGAAGAAATCATGACAAACTAACACAAAATGAAGATTTCATTATAACTTGACATTCTGAGTTGTTTTCATGAAACCTGCGCTTCCCCTACAAGAGTTCGACCTACCATTATAGGAAAACGTGTTTTCGTGAAGAAATCATGACAAACTAACACAAAATGAAGATTTCATTATAACTTGACATTCTGAGTTGTTTTCATGAAACCTGCGCTTCCCCTATAAGAGTTCAACCTACCATTATAGGAAAACGTGTTTTCGTGAAGAAATCATGACAAACTAACACAAAATGAAGATTTCATTATAACTTGACATTCTGAGTTGTTTTCATGAAACCTGCGCTTCCCCTATAAGAGTTCAACCTACCATTATAGAAAAACGTGTTTTCGTGAAGAAATCATGACAAACTAACACAAAATGAAGATTTCATTATAACTTGACATTCTGAGATGTTTTCATGAAACCTGCGCTTCCCCTGCAAGAGGTCGACCTAACATTATAGAAAAACGTGTTTTCGTTAAGAAATCATGACAAACTAACACAAAATGAAGATTTCATTATAACTTGACATTCTGAGTTGTTTTCATGAAACCTGCGCTTCCCCTATAAGAGTTCGACCTACCATTATAGGAAAACGTGTTTTCGTGAAGAAATCATGACAAACTAACACAAAATGAAGATTTCATTATAACTTGACATTCTGAGTTGTTTTCATGAAACCTGCGCTTCCCCTATAAGAGTTCGACCTACCATTATAGGAAAACGTGTTTTCGTGAAGAAATCATGACAAACTAACACAAAATGAAGATTTCATTATAACTTGACATTCTGAGTTGTTTTCATGAAACCTGCGCTTCCCCTACAAGAGTTCAACCTACCATTATAGAAAAACGTGTTTTCGTGAAGAAATCATGACAAACTAACACAAAATGAAGATTTCATTATAACTTGACATTCTGAGTTGTTTTCATGAAACCTGCGCTTCCCCTATAAGAGTTCAACCTACCATTATAGAAAAACGTGTTTTCGTGAAGAAATCATGACAAACTAACACAAAATGAAGATTTCATTATAACTTGACATTCTGAGTTGTTTTCATGAAACCTGCGCTTCCCCTACAAGAGTTCGACCTACCATTATAGGAAAACGTGTTTTCGTGAAGAAATCATGACAAACTAACACAAAATGAAGATTTCATTATAACTTGACATTCTGAGTTGTTTTCATGAAACCTGCGCTTCCCCTATAAGAGTTCGACCTACCATTATAGGAAAACGTGTTTTCGTTAAGAAATCATGACAAACTAACACAAAATGAAGATTTCATTATAACTTGACATTCTGAGTTGTTTTCATGAAACCTGCGCTTCCCCTATAAGAGTTCGACCTACCATTATAGGAAAACGTGTTTTCGTGAAGAAATCATGACAAACTAACACAAAATGAAGATTTCATTATAACTTGACATTCTGAGTTGTTTTCATGGAACCTGCGCTTCCCCTACAAGAGTTCGACCTACCATTATAGGAAAACGTGTTTTCGTGAAGAAATCATGACAAACTAACACAAAATGAAGATTTCATTATAACTTGACATTCTGAGTTGTTTTCATGAAACCTGCGCTTCCCCTACAAGAGTTCAACCTACCATTATAGAAAAACGTGTTTTCGTGAAGAAATCATGACAAACTAACACAAAATGAAGATTTCATTATAACTTGACATTCTGAGTTGTTTTCATGAAACCTGCGCTTCCCCTACAAGAGTTCAACCTACCATTATAGGAAAACGTGTTTTCGTGAAGAAATCATGACAAACTAACACAAAATGAAGATTTCATTATAACTTGACATTCTGAGTTGTTTTCATGAAACCTGCGCTTCCCCTACAAGAGTTCAACCTACCATTATAGGAAAACGTGTTTTCGTGAAGAAATCATGACAAACTAACACAAAATGAAGATTTCATTATAACTTGACATTCTGAGTTGTTTTCATGAAACCTGCGCTTCCCCTATAAGAGTTCAACCTACCATTATAGAAAAACGTGTTTTCGTGAAGAAATCATGACAAACTAACACAAAATGAAGATTTCATTATAACTTGACATTCTGAGATGTTTTCATGAAACCTGCGCTTCCCCTGCAAGAGGTCGACCTAACATTATAGAAAAACGTGTTTTCGTTAAGAAATCATGACAAACTAACACAAAATGAAGATTTCATTATAACTTGACATTCTGAGTTGTTTTCATGAAACCTGCGCTTCCCCTATAAGAGTTCGACCTACCATTATAGGAAAACGTGTTTTCGTGAAGAAATCATGACAAACTAACACAAAATGAAGATTTCATTATAACTTGACATTCTGAGTTGTTTTCATGAAACCTGCGCTTCCCCTATAAGAGTTCGACCTACCATTATAGGAAAACGTGTTTTCGTGAAGAAATCATGACAAACTAACACAAAATGAAGATTTCATTATAACTTGACATTCTGAGTTGTTTTCATGAAACCTGCGCTTCCCCTACAAGAGTTCAACCTACCATTATAGAAAAACGTGTTTTCGTGAAGAAATCATGACAAACTAACACAAAATGAAGATTTCATTATAACTTGACATTCTGAGTTGTTTTCATGAAACCTGCGCTTCCCCTATAAGAGTTCAACCTACCATTATAGAAAAACGTGTTTTCGTGAAGAAATCATGACAAACTAACACAAAATGAAGATTTCATTATAACTTGACATTCTGAGTTGTTTTCATGAAACCTGCGCTTCCCCTACAAGAGTTCGACCTACCATTATAGGAAAACGTGTTTTCGTGAAGAAATCATGACAAACTAACACAAAATGAAGATTTCATTATAACTTGACATTCTGAGTTGTTTTCATGAAACCTGCGCTTCCCCTATAAGAGTTCGACCTACCATTATAGGAAAACGTGTTTTCGTTAAGAAATCATGACAAACTAACACAAAATGAAGATTTCATTATAACTTGACATTCTGAGTTGTTTTCATGAAACCTGCGCTTCCCCTATAAGAGTTCGACCTACCATTATAGGAAAACGTGTTTTCGTGAAGAAATCATGACAAACTAACACAAAATGAAGATTTCATTATAACTTGACATTCTGAGTTGTTTTCATGGAACCTGCGCTTCCCCTATAAGAGTTCAACCTACCATTATAGAAAAACGTGTTTTCGTGAAGAAATCATGACAAACTAACACAAAATGAAGATTTCATTATAACTTGACATTCTGAGTTGTTTTCATGAAACCTGCGCTTCCCCTACAAGAGTTCAACCTACCATTATAGGAAAACGTGTTTTCGTGAAGAAATCATGACAAACTAACACAAAATGAAGATTTCATTATAACTTGACATTCTGAGTTGTTTTCATGAAACCTGCGCTTCCCCTACAAGAGTTCAACCTACCATTATAGGAAAACGTGTTTTCGTGAAGAAATCATGACAAACTAACACAAAATGAAGATTTCATTATAACTTGACATTCTGAGTTGTTTTCATGAAACCTGCGCTTCCCCTACAAGAGTTCGACCTACCATTATTGGAAAACGTGTTTTCGTGAAGAAATCATGACAAACTAACACAAAATGAAGATTTCATTATAACTTGACATTCTGAGTTGTTTTCATGAAACCTGCGCTTCCCCTACAAGAGTTCAATCTACCATTATAGGAAAACGTGTTTTCGTGAAGAAATCATGACAAACTAACACAAAATGAAGATTTCATTATAACTTGACATTCTGAGTTGTTTTCATGAAACCTGCGCTTCCCCTACAAGAGTTCAACCTACCATTATAGGAAAACGTGTTTTCGTGAAGAAATCATGACAAACTAACACAAAATGAAGATTTCATTATAACTTGACATTCTGAGTTGTTTTCATGAAACCTGCGCTTCCCCTACAAGAGTTCAACCTACCATTATAGGAAAACGTGTTTTCGTGAAGAAATCATGACAAACTAACACAAAATGAAGATTTCATTATAACTTGACATTCTGAGTTGTTTTCATGAAACCTGCGCTTCCCCTACAAGAGTTCGACCTACCATTATTGGAAAACGTGTTTTCGTGAAGAAATCATGACAAACTAACACAAAATGAAGATTTCATTATAACTTGACATTCTGAGTTGTTTTCATGAAACCTGCGCTTCCCCTACAAGAGTTCGACCTACCATTATAGGAAAACGTGTTTTCGTGAAGAAATCATGACAAACTAACACAAAATGAAGATTTCATTATAACTTGACATTCTGAGTTGTTTTCATGAAACCTGCGCTTCCCCTACAAGAGTTCAACCTACCATTATAGGAAAACGTGTTTTCGTGAAGAAATCATGACAAACTAACACAAAATGAAGATTTCATTATAACTTGACATTCTGAGTTGTTTTCATGAAACCTGCGCTTCCCCTACAAGAGTTCAACCTACCATTATAGGAAAACGTGTTTTCGTGAAGAAATCATGACAAACTAACACAAAATGAAGATTTCATTATAACTTGACATTCTGAGATGTTTTCATGAAACCTGCGCTTCCCCTGCAAGAGGACGACCTAACATTATAGGAAAACGTGTTTTCGTGAAGAAATCATGACAAACTAACACAAAATGAAGACTTCATTATAACTTGACATTCTTTGTTGTTTTCATGAAACCTGCGCTTCCCCTACAAGAGTTCAACCTACCATTATAGGAAAACGTGTTTTCGTGAAGAAATCATGACAAACTAACACAAAATGAAGATTTCATTATAACTTGACATTCTGAGTTGTTTTCATGAAACCTGCGCTTCCCCTATAAGAGTTCAACCTACCATTATAGAAAAACGTGTTTTTGTGAAGAAATCATGACAAACTAACACAAAATGAAGATTTCATTATAACTTGACATTCTGAGTTGTTTTCATGAAACCTGCGCTTCCCCTATAAGAGTTCAACCTACCATTATAGAAAAACGTGTTTTCGTGAAGAAATCATGACAAACTAACACAAAATGAAGATTTCATTATAACTTGACATTCTGAGTTGTTTTCATGAAACCTGCGCTTCCCCTACAAGAGGTCGACCTAACATTATAGGAAAACGTGTTTTCGTGAAGAAATCATGACAAACTAACACAAAATGAAGATTTCATTATAACTTGACATTCTGAGTTGTTTTCATGAAACCTGCGCTTCCCCTACAAGAGTTCAACCTAGCATTATAGGAAAACGTGTTTTCGTGAAGAAATCATGACAAACTAACACAAAATGAAGATTTCATTATAACTTGACATTCTGAGTTGTTTTCATGAAACCTGCGCTTCCCCTACAAGAGTTCGACCTACCATTATAGGAAAACGTGTTTTCGTGAAGAAATCATGACAAACTAACACAAAATGAAGATTTCATTATAACTTGACATTCTGAGTTGTTTTCATGAAACCTGCGCTTCCCCTACAAGAGTTCAATCTACCATTATAGGAAAACGTGTTTTCGTGAAGAAATCATGACAAACTAACACAAAATGAAGATTTCATTATAACTTGACATTCTGAGTTGTTTTCATGAAACCTGCGCTTCCCCTACAAGAGTTCAACCTACCATTATAGAAAAACGTGTTTTCGTGAAGAAATCATGACAAACTAACACAAAATGAAGATTTCATTATAACTTGACATTCTGAGTTGTTTTCATGGAACCTGCGCTTCCCCTATAAGAGTTCAACCTACCATTATAGAAAAACGTGTTTTCGTGAAGAAATCATGACAAACTAACACAAAATGAAGATTTCATTATAACTTGACATTCTGAGTTGTTTTCATGAAACCTGCGCTTCCCCTACAAGAGTTCAACCTACCATTATAGAAAAACGTGTTTTCGTGAAGAAATCATGACAAACTAACACAAAATGAAGATTTCATTATAACTTGACATTCTGAGTTGTTTTCATGAAACCTGCGATTCCCCTATAAGAGTTCAACCTACCATTATAGAAAAACGTGTTTTCGTGAAGAAATCATGACAAACTAACACAAAATGAAGATTTCATTATAACTTGACATTCTGAGTTGTTTTCATGAAACCTGCGCTTCCCCTACAAGAGTTCAACCTACCATTATAGGAAAACGTGTTTTCGTGAAGAAATCATGACAAACTAACACAAAATGAAGATTTCATTATAACTTGACATTCTGAGTTGTTTTCATGAAACCTGCGCTTCCCCTATAAGAGTTCAACCTACCATTATAGGAAAACGTGTTTTCGTGAAGAAATCATGACAAACTAACACAAAATGAAGATTTCATTATAACTTGACATTCTGAGTTGTTTTCATGAAACCTGCGCTTCCCCTACAAGAGTTCGACCTACCATTATAGGAAAACGTGTTTTCGTGAAGAAATCATGACAAACTAACACAAAATGAAGATTTCATTATAACTTGACATTCTGAGTTGTTTTCATGAAACCTGCGCTTCCCCTATAAGAGTTCAACCTACCATTATAGGAAAACGTGTTTTCGTGAAGAAATCATGACAAACTAACACAAAATGAAGATTTCATTATAACTTGACATTCTGAGTTGTTTTCATGAAACCTGCGCTTCCCCTATAAGAGTTCAACCTACCATTATAGAAAAACGTGTTTTCGTGAAGAAATCATGACAAACTAACACAAAATGAAGATTTCATTATAACTTGACATTCTGAGATGTTTTCATGAAACCTGCGCTTCCCCTGCAAGAGGTCGACCTAACATTATAGAAAAACGTGTTTTCGTTAAGAAATCATGACAAACTAACACAAAATGAAGATTTCATTATAACTTGACATTCTGAGTTGTTTTCATGAAACCTGCGCTTCCCCTATAAGAGTTCGACCTACCATTATAGGAAAACGTGTTTTCGTGAAGAAATCATGACAAACTAACACAAAATGAAGATTTCATTATAACTTGACATTCTGAGTTGTTTTCATGAAACCTGCGCTTCCCCTATAAGAGTTCGACCTACCATTATAGGAAAACGTGTTTTCGTGAAGAAATCATGACAAACTAACACAAAATGAAGATTTCATTATAACTTGACATTCTGAGTTGTTTTCATGAAACCTGCGCTTCCCCTACAAGAGTTCAACCTACCATTATAGGAAAACGTGTTTTCGTGAAGAAATCATGACAAACTAACACAAAATGAAGATTTCATTATAACTTGACATTCTGAGTTGTTTTCATGGAACCTGCGCTTCCCCTATAAGAGTTCAACCTACCATTATAGAAAAACGTGTTTTCGTGAAGAAATCATGACAAACTAACACAAAATGAAGATTTCATTATAACTTGACATTCTGAGTTGTTTTCATGAAACCTGCGCTTCCCCTACAAGAGTTCGACCTACCATTATAGGAAAACGTGTTTTCGTGAAGAAATCATGACAAACTAACACAAAATGAAGATTTCATTATAACTTGACATTCTGAGTTGTTTTCATGAAACCTGCGCTTCCCCTACAAGAGTTCAACCTACCATTATAGGAAAACGTGTTTTCGTGAAGAAATCATGACAAACTAACACAAAATGAAGATTTCATTATAACTTGACATTCTGAGTTGTTTTCATGAAACCTGCGCTTCCCCTATAAGAGTTCAACCTACCATTATAGAAAAACGTGTTTTCGTGAAGAAATCATGACAAACTAACACAAAATGAAGATTTCATTATAACTTGACATTCTGAGATGTTTTCATGAAACCTGCGCTTCCCCTGCAAGAGGACGACCTAACATTATAGGAAAACGTGTTTTCGTGAAGAAATCATGACAAACTAACACAAAATGAAGACTTCATTATAACTTGACATTCTTTGTTGTTTTCATGAAACCTGCGCTTCCCCTACAAGAGTTCAACCTACCATTATAGGAAAACGTGTTTTCGTGAAGAAATCATGACAAACTAACACAAAATGAAGATTTCATTATAACTTGACATTCTGAGTTGTTTTCATGAAACCTGCGCTTCCCCTATAAGAGTTCAACCTACCATTATAGAAAAACGTGTTTTCGTGAAGAAATCATGACAAACTAACACAAAATGAAGATTTCATTATAACTTGACATTCTGAGTTGTTTTCATGAAACCTGCGCTTCCCCTACAAGAGGTCGACCTAACATTATAGGAAAACGTGTTTTCGTGAAGAAATCATGACAAACTAACACAAAATGAAGATTTCATTATAACTTGACATTCTGAGTTGTTTTCATGAAACCTGCGCTTCCCCTACAAGAGTTCGACCTACCATTATAGGAAAACGTGTTTTCGTGAAGAAATCATGACAAACTAACACAAAATGAAGATTTCATTATAACTTGACATTCTGAGTTGTTTTCATGAAACCTGCGCTTCCCCTATAAGAGTTCGACCTACCATTATAGAAAAACGTGTTTTCGTTAAGAAATCATGACAAACTAACACAAAATGAAGATTTCATTATAACTTGACATTCTGAGTTGTTTTCATGAAACCTGCGCTTCCCCTATAAGAGTTCAACCTACCATTATAGAAAAACGTGTTTTCGTGAAGAAATCATGACAAACTAACACAAAATGAAGATTTCATTATAACTTGACATTCTGAGTTGTTTTCATGAAACCTGCGCTTCCCCTACAAGAGTTCGACCTACCATTATAGGAAAACGTGTTTTCGTGAAGAAATCATGACAAACTAACACAAAATGAAGATTTCATTATAACTTGACATTCTGAGTTGTTTTCATGAAACCTGCGCTTCCCCTACAAGAGTTCGACCTACCATTATAGGAAAACGTGTTTTCGTGAAGAAATCATGACAAACTAACACAAAATGAAGATTTCATTATAACTTGACATTCTGAGTTGTTTTCATGAAACCTGCGCTTCCCCTACAAGAGTTCGACCTACCATTATAGGAAAACGTGTTTTCGTGAAGAAATCATGACAAACTAACACAAAATGAAGATTTCATTATAACTTGACATTCTGAGTTGTTTTCATGAAACCTGCGCTTCCCCTATAAGAGTTCGACCTACCATTATAGGAAAACGTGTTTTCGTGAAGAAATCATGACAAACTAACACAAAATGAAGATTTCATTATAACTTGACATTCTGAGTTGTTTTCATGGAACCTGCGCTTCCCCTATAAGAGTTCGACCTACCATTATAGAAAAACGTGTTTTCGTGAAGAAATCATGACAAACTAACACAAAATGAAGATTTCATTATAACTTGACATTCTGAGTTGTTTTCATGAAACCTGCGCTTCCCCTACAAGAGTTCAACCTACCATTATAGAAAAACGTGTTTTCGTGAAGAAATCATGACAAACTAACACAAAATGAAGATTTCATTATAACTTGACATTCTGAGTTGTTTTCATGAAACCTGCGCTTCCCCTACAAGAGTTCAACCTACCATTATAGGAAAACGTGTTTTCGTGAAGAAATCATGACAAACTAACACAAAATGAAGATTTCATTATAACTTGACATTCTGAGTTGTTTTCATGAAACCTGCGCTTCCCCTACAAGAGTTCAACCTACCATTATAGGAAAACGTGTTTTCGTGAAGAAATCATGACAAACTAACACAAAATGAAGATTTCATTATAACTTGACATTCTGAGTTGTTTTCATGAAACCTGCGCTTCCCCTACAAGAGTTCGACCTACCATTATTGGAAAACGTGTTTTCGTGAAGAAATCATGACAAACTAACACAAAATGAAGATTTCATTATAACTTGACATTCTGAGTTGTTTTCATGAAACCTGCGCTTCCCCTACAAGAGTTCGACCTACCATTATAGGAAAACGTGTTTTCGTGAAGAAATCATGACAAACTAACACAAAATGAAGATTTCATTATAACTTGACATTCTGAGTTGTTTTCATGAAACCTGCGCTTCCCCTACAAGAGTTCGACCTACCATTATAGAAAAACGTGTTTTCGTGAAGAAATCATGACAAACTAACACAAAATGAAGATTTCATTATAACTTGACATTCTGAGTTGTTTTCATGAAACCTGCGCTTCCCCTACAAGAGTTCGACCTACCATTATAGGAAAACGTGTTTTCGTGAAGAAATCATGACAAACTAACACAAAATGAAGATTTCATTATAACTTGACATTCTGAGTTGTTTTCATGAAACCTGCGCTTCCCCTACAAGAGTTCGACCTACCATTATTGGAAAACGTGTTTTCGTGAAGAAATCATGACAAACTAACACAAAATGAAGATTTCATTATAACTTGACATTCTGAGTTGTTTTCATGAAACCTGCGCTTCCCCTACAAGAGTTCAATCTACCATTATAGGAAAACGTGTTTTCGTGAAGAAATCATGACAAACTAACACAAAATGAAGATTTCATTATAACTTGACATTCTGAGTTGTTTTCATGAAACCTGCGCTTCCCCTACAAGAGTTCAACCTACCATTATAGGAAAACGTGTTTTCGTGAAGAAATCATGACAAACTAACACAAAATGAAGATTTCATTATAACTTGACATTCTGAGTTGTTTTCATGGAACCTGCGCTTCCCCTATAAGAGTTCAACCTACCATTATAGAAAAACGTGTTTTCGTGAAGAAATCATGACAAACTAACACAAAATGAAGATTTCATTATAACTTGACATTCTGAGTTGTTTTCATGAAACCTGCGCTTCCCCTATAAGAGTTCAACCTACCATTATAGAAAAACGTGTTTTCGTGAAGAAATCATGACAAACTAACACAAAATGAAGATTTCATTATAACTTGACATTCTGAGTTGTTTTCATGAAACCTGCGCTTCCCCTACAAGAGTTCAACCTACCATTATAGAAAAACGTGTTTTCGTGAAGAAATCATGACAAACTAACACAAAATGAAGATTTCATTATAACTTGACATTCTGAGTTGTTTTCATGAAACCTGCGCTTCCCCTACAAGAGTTCAACCTACCATTATAGGAAAACGTGTTTTCGTGAAGAAATCATGACAAACTAACACAAAATGAAGATTTCATTATAACTTGACATTCTGAGTTGTTTTCATGAAACCTGCGCTTCCCCTACAAGAGTTCAACCTACCATTATAGGAAAACGTGTTTTCGTGAAGAAATCATGACAAACTAACACAAAATGAAGATTTCATTATAACTTGACATTCTGAGTTGTTTTCATGAAACCTGCGCTTCCCCTACAAGAGTTCGACCTACCATTATAGGAAAACGTGTTTTCGTGAAGAAATCATGACAAACTAACACAAAATGAAGATTTCATTATAACTTGACATTCTGAGTTGTTTTCATGAAACCTGCGCTTCCCCTACAAGAGTTCGACCTACCATTATAGGAAAACGTGTTTTCGTGAAGAAATCATGACAAACTAACACAAAATGAAGATTTCATTATAACTTGACATTCTGAGCTGTTTTCATGAAACCTGCGCTTCCCCTATAAGAGTTCAACCTACCATTATAGAAAAACGTGTTTTCGTGAAGAAATCATGACAAACTAACACAAAATGAAGATTTCATTATAACTTGACATTCTGAGTTGTTTTCATGAAACCTGCGCTTCCCCTATAAGAGTTCGACCTACCATTATAGAAAAACGTGTTTTCGTTAAGAAATCATGACAAACTAACACAAAATGAAGATTTCATTATAACTTGACATTCTGAGTTGTTTTCATGAAACCTGCGCTTCCCCTATAAGAGTTCGACCTACCATTATAGGAAAACGTGTTTTCGTGAAGAAATCATGACAAACTAACACAAAATGAAGATTTCATTATAACTTGACATTCTGAGTTGTTTTCATGGAACCTGCGCTTCCCCTATAAGAGTTCGACCTACCATTATAGAAAAACGTGTTTTCGTGAAGAAATCATGACAAACTAACACAAAATGAAGATTTCATTATAACTTGACATTCTGAGTTGTTTTCATGAAACCTGCGCTTCCCCTACAAGAGTTCAACCTACCATTATAGAAAAACGTGTTTTCGTGAAGAAATCATGACAAACTAACACAAAATGAAGATTTCATTATAACTTGACATTCTGAGTTGTTTTCATGAAACCTGCGCTTCCCCTACAAGAGTTCAACCTACCATTATAGGAAAACGTGTTTTCGTGAAGAAATCATGACGAACTAACACAAAATGAAGATTTCATTATAACTTGACATTCTGAGTTGTTTTCATGAAACCTGCGCTTCCCCTACAAGAGTTCGACCTACCATTATTGGAAAACGTGTTTTCGTGAAGAAATCATGACAAACTAACACAAAATGAAGATTTCATTATAACTTGACATTCTGAGTTGTTTTCATGAAACCTGCGCTTCCCCTACAAGAGTTCGATCTACCATTATAGGAAAACGTGTTTTCGTGAAGAAATCATGACAAACTAACACAAAATGAAGATTTCATTATAACTTGACATTCTGAGTTGTTTTCATGAAACCTGCGCTTCCCCTACAAGAGTTCAACCTACCATTATAGGAAAACGTGTTTTCGTGAAGAAATCATGACAAACTAACACAAAATGAAGATTTCATTATAACTTGACATTCTGAGTTGTTTTCATGGAACCTGCGCTTCCCCTACAAGAGTTCGACCTACCATTATAGGAAAACGTGTTTTCGTGAAGAAATCATGACAAACTAACACAAAATGAAGATTTCATTATAACTTGACATTCTGAGTTGTTTTCATGGAATCTGCGCTTCCCCTATAAGAGTTCAACCTACCATTATAGAAAAACGTGTTTTCGTGAAGAAATCATGACAAACTAACACAAAATGAAGATTTCATTATAACTTGACATTCTGAGTTGTTTTCATGGAACCTGCGCTTCCCCTATAAGAGTTCAACCTACCATTATAGAAAAACGTGTTTTCGTGAAGAAATCATGACAAACTAACACAAAATGAAGATTTCATTATAACTTGACATTCTGAGTTGTTTTCATGAAACCTGCGCTTCCCCTATAAGAGTTCAACCTACCATTATAGAAAAACGTGTTTTCGTGAAGAAATCATGACAAACTAACACAAAATGAAGATTTCATTATAACTTGACATTCTGAGTTGTTTTCATGAAACCTGCGCTTCCCCTATAAGAGTTCAACCTACCATTATAGAAAAACGTGTTTTCGTGAAGAAATCATGACAAACTAACACAAAATGAAGATTTCATTATAACTTGACATTCTGAGTTGTTTTCATGAAACCTGCGCTTCCCCTACAAGAGTTCAACCTACCATTATAGGAAAACGTGTTTTCGTGAAGAAATCATGACAAACTAACACAAAATGAAGATTTCATTATAACTTGACATTCTGAGTTGTTTTCATGAAACCTGCGCTTCCCCTATAAGAGTTCAACCTACCATTATAGAAAAACGTGTTTTCGTGAAGAAATCATGACAAACTAACACAAAATGAAGATTTCATTATAACTTGACATTCTGAGTTGTTTTCATGAAACCTGCGCTTCCCCTATAAGAGTTCAACCTACCATTATAGAAAAACGTGTTTTCGTGAAGAAATCATGACAAACTAACACAAAATGAAGATTTCATTATAACTTGACATTCTGAGTTGTTTTCATGAAACCTGCGCTTCCCCTACAAGAGTTCAACCTACCATTATAGGAAAACGTGTTTTCGTGAAGAAATCATGACAAACTAACACAAAATGAAGATTTCATTATAACTTGACATTCTGAGTTGTTTTCATGAAACCTGCGCTTCCCCTACAAGAGTTCAACCTACCATTATAGGAAAACGTGTTTTCGTGAAGAAATCATGACAAACTAACACAAAATGAAGATTTCATTATAACTTGACATTCTGAGTTGTTTTCATGAAACCTGCGCTTCCCCTACAAGAGTTCGACCTACCATTATAGGAAAACGTGTTTTCGTGAAGAAATCATGACAAACTAACACAAAATGAAGATTTCATTATAACTTGACATTCTGAGTTGTTTTCATGAAACCTGCGCTTCCCCTACAAGAGTTCGACCTACCATTATAGGAAAACGTGTTTTCGTGAAGAAATCATGACAAACTAACACAAAATGAAGATTTCATTATAACTTGACATTCTGAGTTGTTTTCATGAAACCTGCGCTTCCCCTACAAGAGTTCGACCTACCATTATTGGAAAACGTGTTTTCGTGAAGAAATCATGACAAACTAACACAAAATGAAGATTTCATTATAACTTGACATTCTGAGTTGTTTTCATGAAACCTGCGCTTCCCCTACAAGAGTTCAATCTACCATTATAGGAAAACGTGTTTTCGTGAAGAAATCATGACAAACTAACACAAAATGAAGATTTCATTATAACTTGACATTCTGAGTTGTTTTCATGAAACCTGCGCTTCCCCTACAAGAGTTCAACCTACCATTATAGGAAAACGTGTTTTCGTGAAGAAATCATGACAAACTAACACAAAATGAAGATTTCATTATAACTTGACATTCTGAGTTGTTTTCATGGAACCTGCGCTTCCCCTATAAGAGTTCAACCTACCATTATAGAAAAACGTGTTTTCGTGAAGAAATCATGACAAACTAACACAAAATGAAGATTTCATTATAACTTGACATTCTGAGTTGTTTTCATGAAACCTGCGCTTCCCCTATAAGAGTTCAACCTACCATTATAGAAAAACGTGTTTTCGTGAAGAAATCATGACAAACTAACACAAAATGAAGATTTCATTATAACTTGACATTCTGAGTTGTTTTCATGAAACCTGCGCTTCCCCTACAAGAGTTCAACCTACCATTATAGGAAAACGTGTTTTCGTGAAGAAATCATGACAAACTAACACAAAATGAAGATTTCATTATAACTTGACATTCTGAGTTGTTTTCATGAAACCTGCGCTTCCCCTATAAGAGTTCAACCTACCATTATAGAAAAACGTGTTTTCGTGAAGAAATCATGACAAACTAACACAAAATGAAGATTTCATTATAACTTGACATTCTGAGTTGTTTTCATGAAACCTGCGCTTCCCCTACAAGAGTTCGACCTACCATTATAGGAAAACGTGTTTTCGTGAAGAAATCATGACAAACTAACACAAAATGAAGATTTCATTATAACTTGACATTCTGAGTTGTTTTCATGAAACCTGCGCTTCCCCTACAAGAGTTCGACCTACCATTATTGGAAAACGTGTTTTCGTGAAGAAATCATGACAAACTAACACAAAATGAAGATTTCATTATAACTTGACATTCTGAGTTGTTTTCATGAAACCTGCGCTTCCCCTACAAGAGTTCAATCTACCATTATAGGAAAACGTGTTTTCGTGAAGAAATCATGACAAACTAACACAAAATGAAGATTTCATTATAACTTGACATTCTGAGTTGTTTTCATGAAACCTGCGCTTCCCCTACAAGAGTTCAACCTACCATTATAGGAAAACGTGTTTTCGTGAAGAAATCATGACAAACTAACACAAAATGAAGATTTCATTATAACTTGACATTCTGAGTTGTTTTCATGGAACCTGCGCTTCCCCTATAAGAGTTCAACCTACCATTATAGAAAAACGTGTTTTCGTGAAGAAATCATGACAAACTAACACAAAATGAAGATTTCATTATAACTTGACATTCTGAGTTGTTTTCATGAAACCTGCGCTTCCCCTATAAGAGTTCAACCTACCATTATAGAAAAACGTGTTTTCGTGAAGAAATCATGACAAACTAACACAAAATGAAGATTTCATTATAACTTGACATTCTGAGTTGTTTTCATGAAACCTGCGCTTCCCCTACAAGAGTTCAACCTACCATTATAGGAAAACGTGTTTTCGTGAAGAAATCATGACAAACTAACACAAAATGAAGATTTCATTATAACTTGACATTCTGAGTTGTTTTCATGAAACCTGCGCTTCCCCTATAAGAGTTCAACCTACCATTATAGAAAAACGTGTTTTCGTGAAGAAATCATGACAAACTAACACAAAATGAAGATTTCATTATAACTTGACATTCTGAGTTGTTTTCATGAAACCTGCGCTTCCCCTATAAGAGTTCAACCTACCATTATAGAAAAACGTGTTTTCGTGAAGAAATCATGACAAACTAACACAAAATGAAGATTTCATTATAACTTGACATTCTGAGTTGTTTTCATGAAACCTGCGCTTCCCCTACAAGAGTTCAACCTACCATTATAGGAAAACGTGTTTTCGTGAAGAAATCATGACAAACTAACACAAAATGAAGATTTCATTATAACTTGACATTCTGAGTTGTTTTCATGAAACCTGCGCTTCCCCTACAAGAGTTCAACCTACCATTATAGGAAAACGTGTTTTCGTGAAGAAATCATGACAAACTAACACAAAATGAAGATTTCATTATAACTTGACATTCTGAGTTGTTTTCATGAAACCTGCGCTTCCCCTACAAGAGTTCGACCTACCATTATAGGAAAACATGTTTTCGTGAAGAAATCATGACAAACTAACACAAAATGAAGATTTCATTATAACTTGACATTCTGAGTTGTTTTCATGAAACCTGCGCTTCCCCTACAAGAGTTCGACCTACCATTATAGGAAAACGTGTTTTCGTGAAGAAATCATGACAAACTAACACAAAATGAAGATTTCATTATAACTTGACATTCTGAGTTGTTTTCATGAAACCTGCGCTTCCCCTACAAGAGTTCGACCTACCATTATTGGAAAACGTGTTTTCGTGAAGAAATCATGACAAACTAACACAAAATGAAGATTTCATTATAACTTGACATTCTGAGTTGTTTTCATGAAACCTGCGCTTCCCCTACAAGAGTTCAATCTACCATTATAGGAAAACGTGTTTTCGTGAAGAAATCATGACAAACTAACACAAAATGAAGATTTCATTATAACTTGACATTCTGAGTTGTTTTCATGAAACCTGCGCTTCCCCTACAAGAGTTCAACCTACCATTATAGGAAAACGTGTTTTCGTGAAGAAATCATGACAAACTAACACAAAATGAAGATTTCATTATAACTTGACATTCTGAGTTGTTTTCATGAAACCTGCGCTTCCCCTATAAGAGTTCAACCTACCATTATAGAAAAACGTGTTTTCGTGAAGAAATCATGACAAACTAACACAAAATGAAGATTTCATTATAACTTGACATTCTGAGTTGTTTTCATGAAACCTGCGCTTCCCCTACAAGAGTTCGACCTACCATTATAGGAAAACGTGTTTTCGTGAAGAAATCATGACAAACTAACACAAAATGAAGATTTCATTATAACTTGACATTCTGAGTTGTTTTCATGAAACCTGCGCTTCCCCTACAAGAGTTCGACCTACCATTATTGGAAAACGTGTTTTCGTGAAGAAATCATGACAAACTAACACAAAATGAAGATTTCATTATAACTTGACATTCTGAGTTGTTTTCATGAAACCTGCGCTTCCCCTACAAGAGTTCAATCTACCATTATAGGAAAACGTGTTTTCGTGAAGAAATCATGACAAACTAACACAAAATGAAGATTTCATTATAACTTGACATTCTGAGTTGTTTTCATGAAACCTGCGCTTCCCCTACAAGAGTTCAACCTACCATTATAGGAAAACGTGTTTTCGTGAAGAAATCATGACAAACTAACACAAAATGAAGATTTCATTATAACTTGACATTCTGAGTTGTTTTCATGGAACCTGCGCTTCCCCTATAAGAGTTCAACCTACCATTATAGAAAAACGTGTTTTCGTGAAGAAATCATGACAAACTAACACAAAATGAAGATTTCATTATAACTTGACATTCTGAGTTGTTTTCATGAAACCTGCGCTTCCCCTATAAGAGTTCAACCTACCATTATAGAAAAACGTGTTTTCGTGAAGAAATCATGACAAACTAACACAAAATGAAGATTTCATTATAACTTGACATTCTGAGTTGTTTTCATGAAACCTGCGCTTCCCCTACAAGAGTTCAACCTACCATTATAGGAAAACGTGTTTTCGTGAAGAAATCATGACAAACTAACACAAAATGAAGATTTCATTATAACTTGACATTCTGAGTTGTTTTCATGAAACCTGCGCTTCCCCTATAAGAGTTCAACCTACCATTATAGAAAAACGTGTTTTCGTGAAGAAATCATGACAAACTAACACAAAATGAAGATTTCATTATAACTTGACATTCTGAGTTGTTTTCATGAAACCTGCGCTTCCCCTATAAGAGTTCAACCTACCATTATAGAAAAACGTGTTTTCGTGAAGAAATCATGACAAACTAACACAAAATGAAGATTTCATTATAACTTGACATTCTGAGTTGTTTTCATGAAACCTGCGCTTCCCCTACAAGAGTTCAACCTACCATTATAGGAAAACGTGTTTTCGTGAAGAAATCATGACAAACTAACACAAAATGAAGATTTCATTATAACTTGACATTCTGAGTTGTTTTCATGAAACCTGCGCTTCCCCTACAAGAGTTCAACCTACCATTATAGGAAAACGTGTTTTCGTGAAGAAATCATGACAAACTAACACAAAATGAAGATTTCATTATAACTTGACATTCTGAGTTGTTTTCATGAAACCTGCGCTTCCCCTACAAGAGTTCGACCTACCATTATAGGAAAACGTGTTTTCGTGAAGAAATCATGACAAACTAACACAAAATGAAGATTTCATTATAACTTGACATTCTGAGTTGTTTTCATGAAACCTGCGCTTCCCCTACAAGAGTTCGACCTACCATTATAGGAAAACGTGTTTTCGTGAAGAAATCATGACAAACTAACACAAAATGAAGATTTCATTATAACTTGACATTCTGAGTTGTTTTCATGAAACCTGCGCTTCCCCTACAAGAGTTCGACCTACCATTATTGGAAAACGTGTTTTCGTGAAGAAATCATGACAAACTAACACAAAATGAAGATTTCATTATAACTTGACATTCTGAGTTGTTTTCATGAAACCTGCGCTTCCCCTACAAGAGTTCAATCTACCATTATAGGAAAACGTGTTTTCGTGAAGAAATCATGACAAACTAACACAAAATGAAGATTTCATTATAACTTGACATTCTGAGTTGTTTTCATGAAACCTGCGCTTCCCCTACAAGAGTTCAACCTACCATTATAGGAAAACGTGTTTTCGTGAAGAAATCATGACAAACTAACACAAAATGAAGATTTCATTATAACTTGACATTCTGAGTTGTTTTCATGAAACCTGCGCTTCCCCTATAAGAGTTCAACCTACCATTATAGAAAAACGTGTTTTCGTGAAGAAATCATGACAAACTAACACAAAATGAAGATTTCATTATAACTTGACATTCTGAGTTGTTTTCATGAAACCTGCGCTTCCCCTATAAGAGTTCAACCTACCATTATAGAAAAACGTGT